>NW_005353920.1:164886-204625 GCF_000412655.1 Myotis brandtii
CGGGAAGGGGACATATGTGATACTTTCAACAATAAAGATTTTTTAAAAATAATAATAAAAGCATTTTGTCCACATATTACGATTAGTACCATTCTCATAGATGCTAAGAACCCTGCCAAAGGGGAAAGCCAGGAAAGACTGAATAGTCTTACAAACGGGATTGCCATCAGAAAGCATTAAAATTCATTTTTTAAGACCCTACTCACAGAATCAAAATTAAGTTAGCCATAATGAAGTTTATTACTAACAGCTTATATTTCTTTTACTAGTGCAGATGCCTCCAGGGAAGCCTGGCCTATCGTTACAACAGACAAGCATGGAATTTAGTTAGAGAAATCTAGGGAGGAAATATTTTGGAGGTTTGAGGATAGAGTGATGAGGACAGACTCTGCAAAGTCACTGAGGATTTTGAGAAAGAATATGTAGGTGGAACTGTGTCTTGAGCAAAAAAGAGCTCACGGTTGAGTGGAAAGGAGATTGAAGTGGGAAGCAGAAGGCCAGGTAAGGCTTTCTCATCGCTTCATTAAGATGTAAGCAAAAATCCCTCACTGTCTCTGGGTTGAAGATATGTCATTGGCTTTATTTCCCTTATTGTAGGTTGTCTACTTTTTTTTACTTTATCTCATATCTTGCCATCTCCTCACGAAGCCTTCAAGATGAAAAAAAAAGTCACAGCAACATAGTAAGGACCACAAGAAAAACAGAAGATAGGAAAAAATATGAATTTATGTCTGGTTTAACTTGGACACATTTTCAATGAAATAATTTGAATCTTCAGCCTCATAATTTTCATGTTCTTGAAAAAGACACTTGTGAAATTATTTTCTTGCTACTTTTCAAACGCTGGTTCAGAAAATTACTATCTTTTTGATGTGAAGGCTGATGTAACTAATTATAGTGAGGAAGACACAATTCTTCCTTTAATAATAAAGAAATTGCAATCTTTCACCTAGAATACAACACAGCGCCTGGATTTTAGGCATGAAAGATTAAATCAGTAGGCTTTGAAATTCTATTATATTCAGAGAGACAGTGTTTGCAAGGGCCCTGACAATAGAAGGATTCTTCAAGAGCATCTCCACCTATTAGCAGACTGCAGTGCAGTGAAAAGAAGACTGGCTGAAGGCGAGGAGGCATGCACTCCCATAGAGGCTCTTACAATAATCAACTGAGTATTTGAGTCAAATTAGTCAACCTCTCCAGTTTAACAAGAATGCAATGACTAGCGTTAAACACCAATTCACAGTAGAGGGAGGACAGAAGCAGAAAGGGAAAGATGGAGAAATAGAGAGGGAGGTGGAAGGAGAAAGGGAGAAAAGGGTGGCAGGGAAGAGAAGGAAAGGAAGAAGAGAGTGAGATAGGCCAATCTATACATTAGTGGTTCTCCACATTAACTGTCTGGGGTGGGGCAAGTGACTCAGAATTTCTTCTTTTTTTTAATATATTTTATTGATTTTTACAGAGAGGAAGGGAGAGGGATAGAGAGTTAGAAACATCAATGAGAGAAACATCGATCAGCTGCCTCCTGCACACCCTCTACTGGGGATGTGCCCACAACCAAGGTACATGCCCTTGACTGGAATTGAACCTGGGACCCTTTAGTCCACAGGCTGACGCTCTATCCACTGAGGCAAACCTGTTAGGGCATGACTCAGCATTTCTAACAAGTTCCCAGGTGATGCCAATGCTGCTGGCCTGGGGACCACCCTTGGAGAACACTGTTGTAGGTCTCCATCCACATGGACTCTTACCAAGAAAAGCAAAACAGAAACAAAGACAAAAAGCAGGTGTAATTCACTTTGTTCTTTACATAATTAAGAGAATTGTCTCAATAACCATCATTCTAAAAGCCATTATCCTTCCTCTGTGCTGTATTATTTTGTTTCAAAATGTGGAACTTCTCCTACTTACGCATATGTTAGAATCATTATTCCTTCTATTTCTGCTATGAGTAAATGGATTTACTGTATATTTTACTGCATAGCAGAGGTGTAAAAAGAAGGCTGAGGCAGCAGCAGTGCACATTGATGCTGATGGGTAGTAACAGATGAAATGGGCATTCTCCTTTAATGCTGGAGCAAGTATAATTTGGCATAGTTGCTTCAGCATACCTTTAGGTGTCATGTGAGAACAGCCTTATTAACCAAACTGCTAAGGAATCATTGCAATCACAATTAATAACAGTAATTGAGTTCTTACTCTGTGACAGGCATTTGGCTAAGTGCTTTACATGTATTATGATATTTAATCCTCTCAAGGACCCTGAGAGAAAAGAGGATCCCATGGTGCTTTTCTTGATCAGATCAGTTTGTTTTTGTGGGGTTTTGTTTACAGTTATTCATTTGTGCCAGCATTATTTTAAAAGAAACACTGACACACAGAAGATGGGGGTGTGTATTTGTGTGTGTGTGTGTGTGTGTGTGTGTGTGTGTGTGTGTGTGTGTGTGTGTGTGTGTGTGTGTGTGTGTGTGTGTGTGTGTGTGTGTGTATTCAGAATGAGAGCAGAAAGATACCATCTTTAACTCACCCATATAAAGATGCTTAAGAAGACAGACACTAAACTTATTTTCTCCTGCTTGGGATGAATTTCCATAAAAATAGTTATAAATCTTGCAATTGTCCAAAGCGTGGTTAGAGTTTAATTCTGACAACATCAAAACTTTGAATTTGGCAAACTACTGAGAAGCAATAAGCAAACTCTTTTTTTATTATTATACTTTGTATGCTAAAAATGACTTAAGATGATACATTTATAGGAAAGCAAATCTATCTATACGAATAAAAGGGTAACATGCTAATTAGGGTGGATGTCACGTCCATCTGGACAACGCCACAGCGGCTGCAAGGCCCGGGGCTCAGGCAGCCTTAGGCTCAGGCAGCTATGAGCCCCAAGGGCTGCGAGGTCCGGGGCTCAGGAAGCCGTGAGCCCCAGCGGCTGTGAGGTCCGGGACTCACGGCAGCCGTGGGCTCATGGCAGCTATGGGCTCAGGCAGCTTTGAGCCCTGGTGGCTGCAAGGCCCAGGGCTCAGGCAGCATGAGCCCTGGCAGCTGTGAGGTCCAGGGCTCAGGCCTTGCAGCCGCCACAGTAACAGCAGGGTGATGGGGGTGGTGCCCTCCCCTGATAAGCCCAGTTGCCTCCCACAGAGGGAGGCCAGACTGTGGCTTATGCCTGCTCCAGGAGGGGGCCTAAGCCATCAGTAGGACATCCCCTGAGGGCTCCTGGGCTGTGAAAAGGGGCAGGCTGGGCTGAGGGACCCCCCCCCCAAGTGCACAAATTTCCATGCACCAGGCCTCTAGTATATATATATAAAAGCTTAAGCAACCGTTACGACTGGTTGACCAAAGGACAGGTCAACTGGTTGCTATGATATGCACTGACCACCAGGGGGCAGACACTCAATGCAGGAGCTGCCCCCTGGTGGTCAGTGCGCTCCCACAGCCAACCTCCCACGGTCCCTCCCCCTGGGTAGCTGGCCCCAATCAGCGCAAACCTGCCTTGATAGGCCCTGATAGGGACCTCACCTGTATACGAATTTGTGCACTGGGGCCTCTCGTATGCTATATAATGTCTACTCTGATTTGCAAGGACAGGTATTTAATGGTCTTATCTTTAACCTTTAACCCCTAATTACAAAGAAGGTAATAACAACTCTAGGTTCTCTAGGTCTTCAGCAAAAGATCACCAATTTTGTTGTTTAATGACCTATAAAGGTAAAACTAGCTGTTACAGGTGAGTTTGACCATAGATCTCTGGGCATCCACCTCATCAACCACTCTTTCCTGAAAACCGCAGTATCTCCTCCCTTCAGGAAGTAGTTGTGTCTTCGCTCCCTGATGTAATCTATGGAAACTTTATTGCCAAAAGACAATTTTCAAGTCATTTTTGACTTACCCATATCCATCTTTTCTTTATAACAAATGTCTGTCACACAAAGTCAAATTTATTAGCAATAGAACTTTGAAGTGTATGGCATGAAGCACCAGAAGCAGCAGAAATTTTAAAGGGTGGGAGGGAGGTGGCGGAGGTCTCAATAATTTCTTTGTACTTGTCCTTCATCTCTGCCTCTAAATAGTTGTGTGACCTTGTAAAGATTGCTTCACCTTTACACATCTCGTTTGTTTTTCATATTATAAAGTAAGAGTATTAGCCTAGGTGTGCTGAAGCTCTCCAAATTTATGATTCATTCTGATAAACTGGCTGTGCTCCTGGGATAGTTACAGGTGGCATTCCAGATAAGATCACAGACAAACTTCTTACTTCAGAAAAAAATATTTTAATACAGTTTGGTATTGGTTCTAATAAGATGAGAGAAATATTCTCTGGCAGAAAAAATATTAATAAGCAGTTTTTATGCCACCCTTTTACGTTCAAAAATTTCAGCCACATGTAAAATTAAAACATTTTAGGACCCTTTGATAATAATATGTTTAGTTCATTAATATGAATTAGAGTACATAGTATATGCAATTATTGACTCATTATATTATAGTAATAATGCTAGACAAATTGTTTAGAGAACTGGTTTGAAATTTTAGTGGTCTTCACCTAGTGATAGTGATTATTGTGAAAGAATTAGGTAGCTAAATAGTTCTCTATATCATATATGTCATATATAAATGTACGAGATAGACATAACCTTATAGCAACATATCAAAATATTAACTTAAGTGCAGTTTGTTGTTCTAACTTCTACCAAGTAACCTAAAGCTGTATTTGGAGATGAAATCCATAATGCAAAGATACTCAAATTAGACACATGATTCTAGCAAATCCGAATTTTGATAAAAATACTGTAGTCATCTGGTTATCTGTTTCGGTCCTCCATGTTCTCTCCCCATTTTAGGAAGCCTTTGGGAGTTATGCCAAATATGGAGGCAGCACATATTTTGGTCATTTTTGTTAATTAATTAAAGATACATTCCACTTGCTCTTTATTTGAATTTTAGGTTATACACACGCTACCTTTATTTGCATAGCTTGAGCAAACATTTTAAGTTAAAAACACTCAAATACTATACCCAGCAAAGACAGCAATGCAATGGTAAACTTTCAGAGGTTGCCTATTTTATTCCTTTGATGAAACTGCGCTGCCGTGGAATTGGCCCCAACACGGTGGCGATTTCGATAGTACTTATTTACAAAGTAAGCAAAGCCATGATTTAATAAGTTGGCAGAAAGAATTCTAACATTTCATTAAAAAACAAAACAAAAAACACCCACCTTTAAAGCCTGTTAAAAAGCTTTTGGACGGCAATGCACCAAAAATATGTAGATCTTGGGTAAGTGGGAAAGGAAATATTCAACATTCACCTGATGACTAATTCTGCTTCATTGCTTTACTGAGGAGATAATAATGCAATGGTTGCAGCATTTTCAGGTTTGCTGCTCAGAGCAGATATCACCATGGCATAGCCTAGAGGTGAGGAATAGCAGAGACTACATAAACTGGGAATGATTATAATAGTATTATCACTTGCCTCAGAAGCTTGTTGTAAGGATTAAATGAGTTAGTCTATGTAAAATACAACATCATTCAATAGATAATTAATATTAAGGAATTTTTATTTAATCTCTGTTATGTGTTCTTGTTTGTTATCACAATTCATTATGCTGTATGAAGGTATTTCTTCAGACTCTTATTTGTCTATCCTGGGTTATGATGTAACTTTCAAAGCCCTAGGGGTTTTTGCCTTGTGGACTTCTTCATTCATTAAAAGGTTTAAAAATAATTTTTAGAACTGTATAAGTATAAATATGAATATGTTAATAATATATATTAATTTTTTTACCTAAAAGTTCCTTTTTTCTTATTTTGAAAGTAATTAAACCATTTTCATGAGCTCCCTTAAAGTAATGTTGGGCATAGACACTGGGTCTACTGTGCTCAATGTAAAGGTGGTCTGTATCAGAATTTTAGTGAACTAGGAGTATATGGGGAAGATCAGTTGTTAGTTAAGTTTCTATGATAAAGCAGTGGTTCTCAATCTTGACTGCACATTAGAATCGCCTGGGAATCTTTTTAAAATCCTGATTTCTGGGCCTCATCCTCCGGAAATTCTGTTTCTTTGTTGCTAATGTTGTGGCCCCACCCCATAACAAAGAAACAGAATTTCCGGAGGATGAGGCCCAGAAATCAGGATTTTAAAAAGATTCCCAGGCGATTCTAATGTGCAGCCAAGGTTGAGAACCACTGTGATAAAGACTTTCACTGTAACTATAATTAGTTTTTTTCAATTTATGACAATATTTTACAATGCATCAGTAACTATAAAACAATACCAAAAATATATAGCTTTAGCATATGTTCACCAGTCTGTGTTTATTTTCTCTGAGTAATATCCATGTTCATAATGTATTGTGAACATAAACAATAGGCTTTTGATAATACTAAGATTAAAACAACATATAGTAGTATTATTAAATAACAATCCAAATGTTCTTAGTTTATTCTCTAAGTCTTTCTGTCAAATCAGCAATCAGAATGCAAATCAAGTACTCAAGGCTCTCTATGATTCATTCTTATGGAAATACCACTTAGTTCTTTCATCTACTTGTTGTGAGGAGTTCATTGTGAGTTTGAATTTTCTTTATTACCTGCCCCTTATTTTCTGGATACAACAGAATGGTGAAGGCCTGGGAGGGGTAGATGTGGGGTGGAAGGATTCAAGGGGGGCGGGGGGAAGAACTTTCAACAATAAAAATAAATATTTTAAATAGGAATTATAAAATTATAAATATCAACTAAAACGAATTAGTCCATTCAAGTCAATCTAGTGAAGATAATGCTTTCCAAATTGTTTAAAAGAATGTGTCCCTTATTATGTATATTTGTATTAAGGCCTGTCCTCATTGTTCCAATCAATGGGATCAACTCCTTTACATTGCTCATTCTTATTGCCAAGTTTGCTGCAACCCGGGTATACTAGTATATCCTTGGCAAGTTACTGTATGTATTTTTACTTGCAGAGCTTTGTGTATAACAGCCAAAATAACCATCTACGTTACCATAAATCAGACAAAGTCAAACTAGTTCAAAATTCATCTTCAAAAGGAAATCTTAATCTTGGGACACGCATGTTTCATCTCCTCTTACAAAACCCCCTGGACCGGTGACCTTATAGGTAAGCCTGGCCATATGCGGGCTTGTTAACAAAATTATTGTGTGCAAACTACTGAGAAATCTCTTCAAAGACACAGAGCCTAAAACTCGGCCCCGTTAGCCTTTTCTTCTCATTGCCTGGAATGCAGATGTGGCATCTAGAGTTCAATTAGCCATCTTGACCATAAGGTAGGAGCCATGTGTTAAATTTGGTGGAGAACTTGACAAAACAATTGTTTCTGTTGAAGAAATAGCCAACACTGCTCCGAGATGCTCTATTTATTGGAGAAATAAAGAAATTTCTCTCTTGTTCAAGTCATTTTTATTTCAGGTTTTCTCTTATTAATAGCTGAATCAAAGTGATGTTTTAATATGTGAATATCATTAAAAGAACAAAGCAGTGAAAGCTTCAGATATTCAGGATAACTTTCACTTGCAAACGTTTTAATACATACACACACACACACACACACACACACACTGGTGCCAGTGTGATAGCTCTGACAAACTCTATCCTTATCAAGCTCTTAACTCACTAATTGTAGCTCATTTATTTATGTTTGTAAATGGCATTTGCCTGTTTCTTTCTTTCATGGTATCACTAAGGAAACAAGACAAACCGGAACCAAACGATAACAAATAGGAATGATACATATTGCATCAAGCAATGAATCTGTCCTCAATACTTTCATTCCCATGAGTGATTCATCAAGAGCCCATCGTTATATCAGATATAGCTTAAGAGCTACACTTTCTAAAGTAGTGCTCAATTATTATTAACTTACGTGAGCAGAATAAAAGTGGCACTCATTTGTGGAATATAAAGAACAGTATAAACTGTTGAACGAAAATAGAGGCAAAGAAGCATCGAACAGACTGTCAAACTACAGCGGGAAGGCAGGGGAGGGTTGGGGGGAGAAAGAGATCAACCGAAGGACTTGTATGCATGCATATAAGCACAACCAATGGACGCAAGACACTGGGGCAGGGGGCAGGGGTTAGGGCGAGTGTCGGGCGGTAGGGAAGGCTGGGGGGGAGGTCAATGGGGGAAAAAAAGGAGACATATGTACTACTATCTGTAATACCTTAAACAATAAAATAATTTTTTTTAAAAAAGTGGATCTTAATTATCTGTGAGGATTTGAGAAAAACATTTCCTGATTTTTCCTAACAAATGCTGTTTTGAATCCATTAAAGCAGAAACTAAAAGAACAGCTTAGATCAATGTCCTCATCTTGGAAAACTTTCTGTGACTGGTTCTCAACACTTATTTTTAGAGATTATGAGCAGGAGCACCAGAAATGTATAAGCTGGATAAGGAAGTAATCTCAGTCATCCATCATCCAAATCACACTGCACATGTAATTTAAAATCATGATCTCATCAATCACTAAATAGCTGCACTGAAGAATGAAGTGGCCAGAAGAGTTTAGTCAGCGGGCTGGTATATTTAATATTTCAGGTTGTTCTCAATGTGATAATTTATTATTTTTGTTTTCAAAACCACCATAGCACAGTGACATGGTTAGGGTGCTCTAAGTTCCCTTTTCAGCGATTATTCCAATTTTACAATGAAATTAACTAGCCAAGCAGTTATAGTAACTAGAACTGCTCTGTCCAACAAGGTAGCTACTAGTCATGTGTGACTATTTAAATTTTAAATAATTAAATAATATTAACAGTTGAATTCCTCCTCAGTCACTCTAACCACATTCCAAGTGCTCAATAGCCACATGTAGCTAGTGGCTAGTCCATTAAACACAACAGATGTAGAACATTTCCATCATCCTAGAAAGTTCTACTGGACAATGCTGAACTTTATTTTCATGTATCAACATACTTTAACAGAGCATTAATTTAAAAATAAAAAGTTAATGTTGTTTGCAATGATTCTTATCCAGCAGAACCTACAAATATTAAAAAGTCCCAAAAGTATTTTGGTGAGAAGCCAGGGGACTTCAAACTCCATTAGAAATGATAGCTACTCATAAAAGAGACATAAGTAGAAAAATTTAAAAGATAAGTGTTTCTGAAAAATAACATTGATATAGAGAAGTTCCTTTAAAATAATCTGATTTTTTAAAAGCATGATGAAAATATAAATGTCAAGTCGGAGCTTTCAACTAATAAAAAGATCAATAGAACCATGTCTCATCATCAAAATTGCAATTCTTAAAAACCAATCGCTTAAAATATTCTTAGAAAATAATTGCTAACTTAATGAAAGGTTTAGTGTTTGGGCATTCTAATTGTTCATTCTTCCCTTCTTTTTATTGATGTCTCATTTCCAATCTGGCTCTGGTTTCTTTCACCATAGCCAACAGTTCCAAAGATTACCTCAAATATTTGATTCTTCGTTTTCGTAAGCATTCAAAAACTGCTTCTCTCAGGGACTATGTGTAGAACGGTATTACATTTAAAGTATTCTTCCAAACTTATGAGATGAGCACACTCAGATAACCAGAATGGTTATAAAGAATTCCTTCTTAGGCTATTTTACTATGGACTAAAAGAGGCTTTTTCAAGTAAACAGTTAGTATTCACATGTGGTTGTATTATAGGCACATAATGAGCTCCGCTTTTGGAAAAATGAAGGATACTATAAAGCTAATCATTAATATTAAGTCTTTCTTAAGAGAATTATTCTAAATTGGAAATTCACCTTAAGAGATGAAATTGAAATAGAGAGTTGCTCTGTGCATAGTTCTAGGAATTACGCTTAATGAGATCCAGAACTTTGAATCTTTTTGATAATCTGCAGAACAGAAGTCACAATTAGAAGTATGATATCAAATACTTCAGGTGGAAGAACATGGTATGAACACAACTTTCTAGAATTGGAAGAAACTCAATACTTAGCTCTCTTATACGCTGTACATGAATGCAATCCTGACCGTGTCAAAAGAAGATGGAATGGCTATATGTAAATACTCAGCACTAGAAGGAGATATGCCAACCTTTCCAATGGATGAAAAATATATTACATTTTTAGCACTATACATTATAAAAAGACAAATTGTTTTTGGTTATACTTGAATATTCAGTGTTGACCTTAACAATTCCCAGGAACCCTTGCAGTAGGTCTACCGCCCAATTGTCTGGGTATCATTCCCTGGGGAGTAGTTTATAGCAGTTCTGAATTATCAGGAGGGCCCCAATCCAGAGGTCAAGGTTGTATAGCAAGAATTCTGGAGTGAGGCTGCCTGCTTTTGAATCACAGCTTTCCTACATTTGGACTCTAACTTTGCATTACTCACATACAAAATAGTGATAAAAACTGTATTTAATCTCTAAAGGTTGTTTTAAGGGATAAATTAGAGAATCCATATAAACCTTTGGCATAGTTACTAGCACATAATAATATTAAACACATAATCTATAATAATAAAAGCATAATATGCTAATTAGACCAGACATCCTTCTGGACGACCTTTCGGATGAAGCGGGGGCTGCAAGGGAAGCCCAGGTCCCGGTTGCCAGACGGAAGCCGGTGCTGGTAGCCAGAGAAAGGAAGGCCTATGGGGGCTGCAAGGGAAGCCCAGGTCCCGGTTGCCAGAGGGAAGCCGGTGCTGGTAGCCAGAGAAAGGAAGGCCTACTCTTGCATGAATTTTGTGCATCAGGACTCTAGTACTTAATAATTATATTATTGCTAAAATAATACTCTACTTGTCCCTTTATTTATATTATTCCCTCCTTCTGGAATGATCTCACTCTCCATCCTCATTTCTTTGATTGCCCATACTCATCCTTAAATATCTCATTCAAGATTCTCTATCAGCAAGCCTTCCATATGACTCCCAGCTGGATAAAGTACCCCTCTCCAGGGCTCCCATAATTTTCTGGCATAAGTTTACAATTCTACTCTTTACATTGTAATGTAAAATAATCTTCTCTGTGTGTGTGTATATATACATGTGTGCTTTTGTGTGTGTGTGTGAGACTACACTATGGCATATGCTTCATTAATTTTTGTATCCTTAACACATAGCAAGAGCATGCCCAGAGCAGAAACTCAAATATTTGCTGAAAAAAATGAAATAATATAATTTGGTATTTTCCAATAGTTACTGAAACAGAACATTATAATAATCTTGCAGCCAAAGCTGAACTAAACTGATGTTTTATTAAGTTTGCTTCCTTGGCATCAATATGAATTCTTAGTGCTACATATTGAAAATCATTATCTTCAAGCCAAGATAATGTGCCTTTATAAATAGAATACTGCATTTTTTTTTATCAAAACCAACATAAAAACAGCAAAAGAATGTATTCAGTGTCTAGAGTATTAGATCAAATTAAGTTAGATATAGGTCCAGACCTCCATAAGCTTATAATAAAGCAGACAGAGTACAAGTTAAACATATACCTTGCAAATATATTTTTATGTATGTGTGTATATATCTATGGACATGTCTAAAATATATATGTATGAAAATGTAGAGAAGTTAAATATAAATTAACAGGCCAAGTGTTTACCTAACAAGCATATTAGCATATTTTTCTTACAAATCATCACCACATTAATGCTTTTTAAAATTATCTCATTATAAGAATGGCTTTTAATCAAGTCATAATTAATTTTCATTAAACTCTGAAACCATTCTAAGATGCTTCTTATAACCAAAATTTGTTCTCTCTAAATCTTAAATTAGAGAAAAGTGTCTTTGTAAATGTGTATTTTGCAATAATATCTTTTTCTTTTATATCATAATCACAATTAGTGATTTTATAAATGAGAGATAATGCAATAAATAAAATTACTTCCAGGAAAACATATTGTTCAAAAGATCACTTGTCCATTTATCAAGGGGAAGCTGACATCATTTTCAGACTTATTACATGTCCATTATTGCTGACATGTCACACCAACTACTAAATCAAATGAGAGTCTACCACTAACTTCTTCTCCTGTTCAATATAAGCTCTACTTCTAAAGTAGTGACCCAATCAAACCTTTTTGCTATAATGAATGTATATTTTACCCAGGCATGTATTATTTCAAAGATGCTTGGATGATAAATTCAAGTAGAAGGTGTTAGGAAACATCCTACAGGATTTTTTCCCTTCTGCAATAAAATAAAATAAAGAAGGCTCCACAAACTATTCACCTTTCACTTAACTATTTTATTTATTATTATTTTTAAATGTTTAATTAAATGTATCGGGGTGACATTGGTTAATATGATCATAAAGGTTTCAGGTGTGGGTTTCTATGTTACAAGAACTGTGTATTGCACTGTGTGCTCACCACCCAAAGTCATATCTTCTTCTGTCACCATATATTAACTACTTTAGAACTGCTGTGTTGAAGACTGTGTGTTGTCCTGAGTCACTTCAATTAGAAAACTTCCACATCACAAAGCAACACATTCCTAGAATACTCGATTAAAATATCTTTGTAAATATACTTCAAGAGCAGAAAATTTATTTTCTCACTGCCAGTCCTGACACACTTTGAATTAAGGCTTTTCTACAGCATTTCTACCTCCAGAAAGACAGTTTGTATCCATACTGCTAATATTTTGACAAATAGAAACAATTTCTGAGCCTACAGGTTTCTGTGGATAATGTACAGGCTTTGGAGACAGAAGAACCCACATTCATTCTTTCTAAGTCATATTTTGTTAACTTGCGACATGAAGTAATACCTATGCTGTAGAATCACGTGTCATCAGAAACCATGTATGTAAAGCAGAGCTGAGTACAGCACCTGACCCAGGGTAATTGCTCATTAAACAAGAGCTTCTGTCATATGATGCTGATGATGATGATTGCAATTGATCCCTTGGATTGAATATGACCAAGTAAAGAGGAACAGGAAAGCTGCATGTGTCTAACTCTTTTCCTCTATGCATCCCAGGTGTCTTAATAGGCACAGAATTAGATGATCCTTCTAGGGACTAAATGGGAAAATCATCAGAATTTTGAATGAACCTCAGCCTCCGGTCAAACAGAGCCAGAACAGCCGTGGGTGTTGGAACAATTCAATTAGGGTTTCTAATGTACTCTTCCCTGCTCTCCTCCTTGCCCTACTGAATTTTAAATGTCTGGTTGCACTGGATAGATGCTTTCAGGACAATGATCTGGATAAACACTCCACTGATGAGAAGGATTCTTTTATAGCTTTTTCCAGAACAACATTATCTATTGTGTGTTCTGTTTCATTATTATAATACAATTATAATAATGGAGACTCATGAAGAAGTTTGAGCCATGTAGCTAGGTAACACTCAAACAATGCATTTTAATTAGCTCATAAAATGAAATTTTAAAAGGATTTTTAAAAATCAGGTAAAGTGTGTCCTCAAGTAGTAAATAGAATAAGGAAAGTGAAGAAAGAAGAGGTTTTATAGTAAAAATATAAGACCTGTTATTTCACCACAAGATCAACACAAGTTATTGTATTTAGGCCCTATTCAGAGATATATTTCAGTGTCATGGTAGGTAATAATCTCAATGTACTTTCTTCCAGTTAGATCAACTTCAAAGGATTTGAGATCAAGGCAATGGGTGAGGGGGGTGGGGGGTACAGAAATCACATTACATGGCAAAGTTTGAATGACTTTGGTAAGTCCACTCCAGTAGAGAAAATCCTAAGGAGGAGCATGATAACTCTCTTTAAGTACAGTCCTGGAAAGGAAGTGAAAAAGAAAGCATTTTATTCTTGCCAATCCCTAAAACATTGTTTGGATAATTGGGTGGTAGAGGAAGGTGTCATGCCGATTTTTTAACAACTTTTTAAGAATTTGATTTGTGCTACAAAGAAATCAACTTCCAATTAAACAGAATAGTCAAAAAAACTCATAGAAGGCCATATATTAGAAAGAGAGACTTTGAATTGGTAAATATTTGAACTAGGTGATCTACAGGAAAATTTTTAGTTTCAAAACTTTATTATTCTAAGAAGATAGAGAACTCCATTTGAAAAACCTCCTTTAAATGTCTATTAATGAGCATGCCATTTGAATTTATGTAAACATCGTGGAATATGATGGCACCAACAACCAAGATGAAATCAAAGGGGATTTAGATACCATTGCAAACGAGTGAAAATTAATTAGGACAAAGGGAGCTGAAGCATTTAAAAAATCGAGAAGTAATATTTGAATGAATTGCTTTCTCATAGAAATGTGTCTTTCAAAATATAACTAGAAAATTTACAGTAAAGATCTAATATATTTCAATGTAATTATCTCTGAAACAACATATTTGTATTAGAGAGCAAATATAATATCCCGAATGGCAATACTGCATTATTTATCGATTTATGGTGTGCATCATTTAAAACAATGGATATAGGTGATCTTAAACTCTTTGGAAAAAAGCAAATACCAATTATGCTTTACTAACAAAACATGAAAAGGAAAACAACAGGTATAGAAATCAGCTCACAAGTTAGCTTGTATGCATCATAGCGATTCTTTTCTAATTACTAGGACAGGCCTAAAAGGAGGAAAGGAGGCACTTATATGAGAAAAAAACATGTTCAGATATCCTTGCAATTGCATATGCTCCACTGACTGTGACGGTTACAAGAATGGATGGGTGTGTCTTGTTCTTTCCAACCCAGGCAAACAGTCACTCATTTCAGAGCATAAAAAGTTCCTCACCCATTTTATATCATACAAACACAAATATATTTTTTAACTGCAACCAGGCTCTGAAAAGTCAGCTAGTGAGAAGAGCCAGGATTTAAAATCCCAGCTCTGCACAGAACTTATTCTCTCATACTTATATATTTCCTTCTTGGTGCCAAGTATATTGGCTGGCACATAGTAACAGTCCATAAATTGAGTTACATGAAATCTGGATTCTGTGTTTACTTGCTAGGTTTTGTGTATGACTGTACTTTTGTTTTTCTGTATTTCTGGGCATCGTATTTGTTTCTGTTAAACAACAGTGCTCCAGTCTGTTCAACTGTATGCAACACCTAATGTACACCAGTTTAATAAATTATTAACAAATGCCAATCTTAAAGTGATGGTGAGAGATAGTTACAGAGAACAGTATTACAGAGAGGTCAAATAATATGTCATGTATCACAGGTTATTTGGGGGGCTCAAGTGTTAAAGCCATAAATCAAGATTCAAATGTCATCAAATTCAGTCTCTATCCCACCCTTCTGATAGAATTTTTTCTCCAATTTCATATATATTAGTAGAGCATTTTTGCATTCAGAAAGATATTTTAACTTATTTTCATTTATCCCATGGATATTTATCAATCACTTAAGAAGGTCAAAACATTTTTGAAAGAAAAGGTACAAATATGAAAACAAATGTAACTTATAAGTGAAGGGATTCTTAGTGTTACAATAATTACTTTCAAACCCATTCATAGCAAAATTTATTAAGATTCAAAAAGTGACAAGAGATTCCAGATTTTGTTCAGTCAACATTCAACAGATACGTGAGTGCCAAATAAATCTACTCACTGTGCCCAGAATGTGCGCGGCATTTTTCTGCCACTGAGACTTTGCTTAAGCTAGGTTAAAAAACAAAAAACCTCTCTTACATCCCCACTACGGCTGGCATCACTAATCAGTCGTGGCACCCATTACTGGTGACCCTGGACAAGCTTGAGAATTCTTCTCATCAGTCATACAGGAAACATCCATATTCTAATGGAGTTATTAGCATATAAGAAAAAATAAATTTAAAAAAATATTTTTTTTCATAGCTCTTAATACATGGAGTAGTGAGTAATGTGCTAGCTTACAATACTCTGTGTCTAATGATTTTGCATTAGACTTGTAAATATTCTCTATATGGAAATTTCTTAAGTTAATTGTCTATAAAAAACAAGGTCGTAATATTTTCTGATGGCATAAATCTGGAAATTATTGTCTAAAGCTCAGAAGAGTGGCCCAAGATAGATTTGTATATCTACGGCCCAACAGCTTAGAGATGAGAGAAACAACATAGAAATGTAGGGGATTTCTTTTGAAGGTAAAGGAAAATGAATTAAGATTTGGAGAATAGTTGTACAGAGGAATCAATCCGCATACACCAAAAAGTGTCAAAAGTCTAAAAGTTTATTTCATGTGTATCTTTAATGTATGTTAAGTTGAAGACTTTGTATCTGGGGGAAGCTTATTTCTGTATGTAGATATTTGTGTGTCAGAGGATGTATAGCTGAGAGAGAAGTAGCCAGAAAGTACTGTATTGTGAATGATATACTAGTAAGTTCCTAAAATCGGTTGGACTTCTAATTCTACAGTAAAAAAAAAAAAAGAAAGAAAGAAAAAGAAAATCTTTATTTAACATCTATGATTGGCTAAGCAATGTTCGAGGCATTGTTATAAAACCTCCAGGCAGGGGGTATTTCAACTGAAGTCTGAGGTTCTTTGAAGAGAGAACCTCTGTCACCCTAAACACAACAGGTACAGGTAGGGCATTCGAGATCCATGGATGTTCTTTTTTATTTTGTTCCTAAGGATACTACAAATAAACCAATACAATCTAGGCTAAAAAACAAATTATCTTTTAAGTGTATGTCTATTTCTTCAATAAAACAGATCCTTCTAAATGAACTAAGATAAAAATGAGCAGAAATCATAGACAATTGAAATATATCTTGGAATAAAAATTACCACAAAATTAATATGCATCTTGGTTGCTAAACAATATCTGGGACTGGTTTGGGTAGAATAATATAGCTTTTGAAATTATTTTGTTGTTAATTTCCCTAGTAAATTTCATACCTTAGCAATATGCTGGGTTTTAAAGAAATTCCCCTTAACTTGGGGGAAAGAGTATCCTCTTTTAATTTTACTTCCCTTAAACCTAAAATGCCTGGACCTAGCTATTGTGACACCTTTACAAAAATTTGTTTTGAATGTGTTTTGAGCCCACAACAACAAAAGGCACCAAAAAACAAACAAACAAACAAAAACCAAAGTTACAAAACCATTTTGTTTTTAATATTCCAGATTTTCATAAATGGTCAGAACTTCGAAGCATGGTGTGTGTACTAATTGGCTTATGTTTATGTCTGGCCTAAGGTGCAAGAGAAGGACATCTGTTCATGGTTTCTTTGGGAAGATAAGAATATTTGTTCATTTTGTGTCTCAAGACTCAAATCTTTGGTAAAAACATAAGGATTTTTACTGTCATACCTAATCAGGGACATGAATTTTTTTGGTGAATTTTCTCTGATATTCTCCTAAAACTTCATATTAAAATGCAGACATGCTTCCAATATTACTAATCATCAGAGAAATGCAAATTAAAACCACAATGAGATGTCACTTCACACCTGTCAGAATGGCTATCATCAATAAATCAACAAACAACAATTGTCGGCAAGAATATGGAGAAAAGGGAACCCTTGTGCACTGTTGGTGGGAATGCAGATTGGTGCAGCTATTGTGGGAAGGAGTATGGAGTTACCTTAAAAAATTAAAAGTGGAACTGCCTCATGGCCCAGTGATTTCACTTACGGGTATATATCTGAAGAAACTCAAACCACTAATTTGAAAGAATAAATGCACCCCTGTGTTTATTGCAGCATTATTTATAATAAACAAGAAACAGAAGCAAACCAAGTGCCCATCAATAGGTGAGTGGATAAAGAAGAGTGGTACATATGCACAATAGAATATTACTTGGCCATAAAAAGAATGAAATCTTACCAGCTGTGACATCATGGATGAACCTAGAGGTTATTATGCTAAGTGAAATAAGTGCTCACCAGCAGATGAGTGGATAAAAAAGGTACGATACATTTACACCATGGAATACTATACGGCAATAAAAAAGAAAGAACTCTTACCATTTGCAATGGCATGGATGGACCTAGAGAATATTATACTGAATGAAATAAGCCAGTCAGAGGAAGATAAGTATCACATCATCTCACTCATGTGGAATCTAATGAACCAAATAAACTGATGATCAAAAATAGACCCAGAGGCATAGAAGCATGAACAGTCTGTTGAACCTCAGAAGGAAGGGAGGGGAGGGTGGATGGGAAGAGATCAACCAATGAACTTGTATGCATATATGCATAACCCATGGACACAGAGGATGGGGTGGTGAGGGCCTGGGGCGGGGGAAGCAGACTAGAAGAAGATAATGGGGGGAAAAGGAGGACCTATGTGACACTTTCAACAATAAAGATTTTTTTAAAAAAGAAAAATTTTAAAAAGAAATGCTATACAGGACATTAGGTAAAACTATAAAACTGGAACACCAAGAATAGTTTAGGAAAAATATTATGTATCAATGTTAAACTACTAAAATGAGTAGCTGTCCTATGGTATATAAAGCAAAATCCTTAATTTTAAGAAATACTTAGTTAAGTTTTGAGAAGTTAAAGCCCATCATGTATGTAACTTTACTCTGAAAAAAAGTATAGGAAATATAATATGGAGAGAGAGAGAGAGAGAGAGAGAGAGAGAGAGAGAGAGAGAAAGAGAAGGAGAGAGAATGAAACAAATGACAAAGAAAATGAGGAAACTGGTAAAAGTGTTTGATTTTAAATAAAGGAATATTTAAAACATTCTTATAAAAAATTCCAGACATGCTTCTCAGAACATTTTCTATTGCTTTTGGTTTCAGCTTTTTATTTTAGCTAGAAGAGTTTGCCTGCTTTTTTTTTTAATGTTAGTTCTAGCTGTTTAAACTTAAACATGTTTTCAGTGGAATGTTCTTAATTTGGTTTTGTCATTTCTGTTTTATTAATTGTTTCGCTTATTTTCTTTTATCTCTCTTGCCAATTGAAATGTGGCAAAGCGAGAGTGAGGGGGGCAGTCAATGCCCTGCATGAAAAAATAACACCCTTTATGTCTGTGGGGGCGGTGCCTGCACAGAGCAGGGGCCCAATAAACAGTAGACTCTCCTACTCCATTAAAAGTGTCAGATTACATCCTTACCCCCCTGTCTCTCTCTCTCTCTCTCTATGTCTCTGTCTCTATCCAGATATATTCTGTTCAGGAAGAGAGCCTTACGAGGGTTTATAAGACTGTTTTTCCTATTTATCTGACTTGGTATAAACCTGCATCATCTAAATGATCTCACTTTAAACCAAGATTTCAAAATGTCATGTCTTGCCTTCTGATCTTAACACTAAGGAACACTTGAGTTTGCCTGAGAGTATACTAGTATATATCAGCACTATTGTGCTTAAAACATAACTTCTGACTATAGGTTTTCTTTTGTATAAAAGTTGATGACCTGAAATCCTGTAACCATAGCTAATGAGATACCATCCTCCAAGGCAGGAAATGAATTTCAATTCCTTGCCATATTAATTGTCGATCACTTTCACAAGTCAGGGCTCCTTACCCTTAGGCCTCATGGGAAAAGGTGCATGCATACTTCAGTTTGGACATGCTAACGGCCATGAAAAGCCAATTAAAAAGCTCAACATCAAATCAGCCATTCAGCAAATTTTTACATGCAACTTCCCGTATGCTCAATTACAATATAAGAACCCACCAATCATCTGTTGTTTTTTTTATCTTCAACTCCTCCGCAATTTAAATTTCTAACATGTGACTAAAAATTATCCTCTTTGGAAAGTAAAGCCTTTTAAAATCAACTTTCTGCTTCTATAGAAGAAAATAAAAGAGAGAAAAATTGACCCAAGTAAATTCTCATCTCATGAGCTTTAGATCATGTTCAGACATGGTGCTATCTTGCTTCTCATAAGCTCTTCCCTTCTTCTGAGTCTCTAACATCCGACTGCAAGTTTCCTATTCTCATTATGATCAACTGGTCAGTTAACTTGTGCCTACACTAGGAAAGCGCAGGCCACCTATTCCTGACAGTGTTAGGAAATCAGTAACATTAAAAACTCAAAATCCTAAATTTCCAAAAGGAAGCAGCATCTTCTTTATCCCAGCTGTTCTCCAGAACACCGGTACTAATGGTTATCACCCATGAAACCTTATTCCTCAGCACACGATCGGATTGGGCTTTTGCAATAAAGAATCAGGTTACCACCTATATTCAAGATTACTGAATTTCTACTATACTGACATATTAATTAAATAATATTGAAAACTAGCACTTTCACTCATTTGACCAGATCATTACTTTAAATGGTTTGTTTTTACCTCCTTTCAAAATTGCAACTCAAGGTTAATAATATTCCAGGATGATAACAGTAGAGACAGGCTCAACATATATTCTTCCAGATAGCGGTTCTTAAAATTTGATGTGAGAAGTAAAAATGCAGTTGTCATGGTTCCCACTTCCAGAGGCTATTTAAATTGTTTTAGGTGAATGCCAAGAATATGCATTTTTAATAAGTATCCTGGGTGACCCTATTTCTGGTGATCTTCAGTCCACACTAAGAATTTGCTAAACACTATATGTGAACCTTGTAATGATCTGGAAGTATATTTTAATCAAGATATTTATATTTCCTTTGAAAACACCTTTGTATTCTTACAGTATTATTATGTACTTTACATTGTGAAAGTTTATATACTATATGGCCAAGATAAAAAATAGTTCTAAATAATTTGTGAAATTATCGGTTCCTTACATTGCTAAAAAGCCTGCTCTACTCCTCAGGGAGTGAGATAGTTTCCTTTATTGGATAAATAGAGCTTTACTTTGCTTCTTTTTTACCTTACTGTGCTGTACTTTGCTTCTTTTCTTTAGCTGCCAGGAAAATCAGAACTTATTTTACGCTCAGTAGCGCTTCATTTAACGTAACTTTTATTCTCCATCATTTCCCCTTCATATTTAACAGTTGTTTACTTAATCTTTTTGATTCATTTGACAGTAAATTGTTTCAAATCCTCTTTGCAAATCGGCAGAGTAAGCAATAAGAAAGGAATGATTAAGTATTTCATGTCAAAACAAGGTTGCTAGAGACAGAGAATTTTTATAATTTGGTACCCAAATTTATTAACTGTCGAATTTTTAACAACAAAAAGTTTGGTATGGTGACTCAAAATACAGTTCCTAATAGGAAATACCTATTGATTTAAGATGTGTTTTCAATTAATAACTCTTCATCGTCAACAGTCATGTTCTGCCTAATTGTCTATTGGGTGACTGCCACAGAGACTTCTTTCCCTTCTATTTGTAGTTTACGAAGAACTTCCCTCTCTCCCTACCTGCTTTTCTTCATTCCTCCCTCCCTTCCTTCTTCTCTCTATCTTTAAAGCTGCACATGTTTAGTGTCTACAACTTGATAAGTTTGTGACTAAACATACACCGATGAAAAGCATCACCACCATCAAGGCCATGGACATATCTGTCACCTCCCAAAGTTTCCTCCTGCTCCCTTACTACTTTTTCTTATGCAAAAAATCTATTACCTTTAATATTATTTTAATATCACATATTTAATAATAACATAACAGCAATCTCTCATATAGCACCTACATAGAAGGTAATGTTCTAAGAACTTCACATATTTACATTTAATTTATATAAGCGCTATGAGGTAGATATTGCTCACCTATTTTTACAGATGAGGAATCTCAGGCAAACAGAGTTTAAGTAACTTGACCAACGTCATACAGCTGTGATATACATATTTAGGATTTTTTTGAGTGAAACATCAAAGGGTTATTGTAGGAGAGGGTCCTACTTTTAAATAACATCTCATAACGTTTTCATATAGAAAAGTACAAAGAGCGAAGACCCCGAATGTCACCAAAGAGCCCTCTTTTAAGAGAAGTTCTATAAGTTGATGATGAAAAAACCTTTTTAAAATAACAAAAGGTACAACATGAAATATAAAATGATTCTTATCTCCCACATACCCAGACTTCCTAAAAGGATTGTCATCAATAGTTCATTTTGTGTCCTCTCAGAAAAATAAAAGGAGAGGGTATGTGTATTCACATGCATATACCATAATACATAGCCTTACATTTTGTATTGATGTATGTGTGTGCTTGTGTTTCTTATATGTATATTTGAGTATACACTGTACATTCACACATATTTTAGTAATATTTAAAACAATAGGTATAAATTCAGAAACTGGGCACTGAATAATTAATGAGGAGACAGAAATAAAAGAAATGTGAATATCTATAAAGTGATTTCTTAATGAACTCAAAGTTTGGCATAAAGTAGTATATATTAGAGCAGATTGCCAAAATTTGCTATTTGACTGAAAAAGAAGACTTCCTTTGTTTTTGAAATAAAATAATCTTACTTTTCATTTAGGTGATTATAAAGGTAGTCGGACATTTTACATTTAAATAATAAAGTTCTTTGCAAAATCAATAGGCACTTTAGGACCATGCCAATCCTGAATAAAGTGCTTTATTTCCATAAAGGAGGGTTTATAACCATTTTCTAAATTACATTCTTCTTCTTTTTATTAGAATATTTACTGTTATCTCCTGACATTTCACATCAAATTCATACAATTTTTAAAGCCAAAAGCACAGATGCTATATTTTAGAAAGACAACAGGTCAATATACATACACTCTAAGTTAATTATGCTTTCTAAAAGAATTGCCTTTTGCCCTGGCCGGTTTGGCTCAGTGGATAGAGTGTTGGCCTACAGACTGAGGGGCCTCAGGTTTAATTCGGGCCAAGGGCACGTGCCCAGGTTGCAGGCTCCATCCCCAGTGTGGGGTGTGCAGGAGGCAGCCGATCAATGATTCTCTCTCATCATTGATGTTTCTATCTCTCTCTCTCCCTCTCCCTTCCTCTCTGAAATCAATAAAAATATATTTTAAAAAATAAAAATAAAAGAATTGCCTTTTATTACAAACATAAAATTGCAAGATTACCTATAAAGGTTTGAAAATAATATTCATTTTCATAATTAAGAATTGCCTAAAATACCCTTGACATTTATTCATATATCCTATTTCATAGTGATGTATCCCCTCTGAATGCCTATGAGATACCTAGAAATTAGCATAATTTTTAAAACTACAGTAATATTCTGATAAACTATACAATATGAATGGAGAATATGAATATTTCTTAGTTGTAGATGTATGCAAAAAGTTACATTTTATAAATATACTAAAAAAGTGTCATTTTATAAAATACTATGAAATATCAGAAAACCAATTGAATATCAACTCCAATTCTCATTCTTAATTTCACAAAAATGAATAAATCAAAGCCTTGTGAGATATTTTCAGATTTGATATTTTTCATATTATTCTCTTGGATATGGTTGGCCTTAAGTTGAAACATAGAGTTAAAGTTATTAAATATTTCCATATATTTAGCTTCAATTTATGTAGCAAGATGAAAAAAAAACAGTCCCCCATCAAAATTAACAAAGGATACTAATTATGAGTGTAATTGCAGTAACAACCTCATATCAGGCAAAGGACAAGGAACACACAGGCGTTTTACGTTTTCCTTGTGATGGCCCTCGCAAATCCTGGCTTGTTCCATCAGAAATACAACCTCTGTATAGAACTGTTGGGTGGGATGGAGAATTACCTGGAGAGTAGATGTTGTAAGGATAATACAGCAGTGAGATGCCACACTGAATTCCCTTACATTCAAGAACTGTTTTTACAAGTTGCTCATCTGGGAAGCTACCATAATTATCTGTTTGTATTTTTATGCTGTTGATCCAATTCTTGTTCTTCTGACCTAAGTTCTCTCCAATTTTCCATTCTTTATTATTTTTTACTCTGCAGCACAGTGATCCTTACCAAAGCAGTCTCTGTATGTTTTCATTATACATTGGCTACACACCGGGTTCTAATGTAACGTGGAGTAAAAAATACATATCCTCTGGCAATTTTCACAGATTTAAAAACATAGAAACCATTTTTCTTTCAAACTCATAAAAATAACAAAACACCTGATGAGAATATATATGTACCTGCTGCAATGGTAGAAAAAAATAAATGAAAATTTTCTAAATAGAATCCAAAGCATAGGTGATATTCTTGAACACTGACATTAGAATTGAAAACTGTAAATCTGCAAATCTATATTCAAAATAAATAATAATCTTCATCATTTCCAAAACAGCTCCATATCTATTGAGAACCAATTTTATCTTTTCAGCAAAAAAAAATCATTTCATTTGAACTAGTTTTATTTTTGTCAGATAGGAATAATTTAATCATGCATTCTTATAAAATACTCCGTTTTTCTGGAAAATCTCATGAATAACTGGATGTAAATGTTAAGTTAAAGTAAATATGACAAATCTAACAAAAGATGAGGATTTATACATGCTGAATGGCCATTGGAAAAAATTTAAATGTTTCAGACCTTGTGCTCATTTTAACACAGAATCACATCCTGTCCTGTATGCTAATAACTTCCTAATATCTCTCCATTATGTCTTAAATGAAACCAGAAGTCTTGATTATGGCCTGTAACATCCTACATCCTCTTGTCCCAACTACCTTTCAGATAGCATTTGCTACTAAGCCCCTCCCTCCCTTTGCTTCAATTACAGCGACCTTAGGTGAAATATACCAAGCCTCCTTTCACCTTGAGTTCTTTATACTTCTTTTCTCTCTTCTTCTAAAGCTCTTTATCCAGATATTCACAGAAGTCACTTTACTCCCTTCAGTTAGCCATCAGTTTATATAGTCCCCTTGGAAAGGCCTTGTCTGTCCCCTATTTAAAATAATACACTTCTTACTCTGATTTATTTTGCTTATAGCAGCCACCAGTACCTAGAATTATATATTTCTATGTTTATTTTCTGCCTCCCCCACTAGATTACAAGGTTCTTAAGGTTAGGAAGTTGGCAGTTATGTTTACTATTGAGGTCAATGACAGGTAGTAAATGATCAACAAAATATGTTAAATTGAATTGAGCTCTATGAGTCACATTTTGATTTCCTAAAAGTACATGCTACTGATAAAACTTTGGGTTTACGAAAGCACTATTCCTGTTATTCTTTTTTTTTTAAATATATTTTATTGATTTTTTACAGAGAGGAAGGGAGAGAGATAGAGAGTTAGAAACATCGATGAGAGAGAAACATCGATCAGCTGCCTCCTGCACATCTCCCACTGGGGATGTGCCCGCAACCCAGGTACATGCCCTTGACCGGAATCGAACCTGGGACCCTTCAGTCCGCAGGCCGACGCTCTATCCACTGAGCCAAACACCCAGGTACATGCCCTTGACCGGAATCGAACCCTGGGACCCTCAGTCCGCAGGCTGACGCTCTATCCACTGAGCCAAACCGGTTTCGGCTTTCCTGTTATTCTTAAAAATGAATAAAGTGAGGAAGATGGAAGAATCAGGCATACATAAAAACAAAAAAGGAAAGACCCTTTACTTTTAGAACAAAACCTTCCCATCCTATTAGACATTATTTCAACTGTCATCTTACACCTTCAGTGTTATTTTTTCTCATTACTAACTTCTGATAACTCACCCCCTATCCTCCCCACACTCTTTATGATTGGAATCTTCTTTACATAACAGACCTGTCAAAATTTCCACTGCAAAATGGATTGCAGCATGCCAGGATATGTAGCTACATGTATTCTGTATACCTGCCTTTTAATCTCTTATAATAGGAACTTCTTCCCGAGAGAGGCTACATTTATCTTCTATGTCATTTACACATAATAGTTTACTATTTTTAAACAATTTCTTTTTATTCGTAAATGAGTGGACCTGCATAAAGAAAAAAGTGCCACCTCGTATTTACTGTGTAAGAGAAAGAACACCTTCCTTGTCCTAAAGTGTCATCAAAGTATTTTTTCACCTACGGGCTCCTTGCCTGCTAATATTTAGATAGGAAGCTGAGCTTGAAAGAGAAGGCAGACCATTCCTGTGCTGATTACTTACATTATAAGATATCTCCATATGCTTCCCAGAGGCACCTGCACTTTACCCAGCCTTCACCAGAAAGCAAACTGATTAAGGAAAAAGACACTGACAACTATTAATTCTAATATTTGCAGAAAAATTACTATCAAAAATGGAGAAGTCTCCTAGCCCTCCCTAAACTAAAAAGAGTATGGTGTAGTACACTCAAAGATAAAATGTTCAAATAATAAAGTTCACTTTTTAACATTGAACAAAGCGAAAGATTAGCTTAGTAGATTACTGCTAAAGTTGAGGTGGCACAATTCCCTGGCTAGGGAGCTCTCTCCATGGTGTGCAGTTATCATCTCATGCCATGATCAGCAACACATTAATATAGATTTTTCTACACATGGGTATTGAACTAGTGGGTTTATAACAAGATATAAACCCAAACCTCAAAAGCCCGTCAATCTAGTTAAGAAGGCAAGAAGTAAAACCACACTTTATATATAAAAAAGCATTTATTAATGTCAAAAGTAATTCCAACTACACATTATATAGGCTTGGGAGGTTGAAAAGGCTTCATGGAGAAGTTCAATGTTAAAGGCTGGTTCTCAAAGGAGACAACTAAAGGGCAACAAATCCCAATGGAATCTACTGAAGCCAAGAACAGCATGGATGTGCGCAGAAAGGTGGATGGTGTTGTATCTCTGGATTTATTTTCGATATCAGACCATATCCCACACTGTCAAGTCTAGCTGCTGAAACCAGTGGGCCAGTGGGAGAACAGTATATATATATATATATATCCATAAAACAATGTAAGACAGGGAGAGGAGAGAAAAAAGAGTGAATCATTTTTAGAGCTCTGAAGGAAAAATAATACTCGTTTTTCAGTAAATACTCCTTTTTCTTTCAATGAAAGAGAAGTTAAATTGTAGAGTTTTAATAACCACCATGCCAAAGATTTTTCAGGTGATTTAGGTAAAAAAAAAATTTGATTTACTTTCTCCTCCATCAGGCCAGGTAGTTTGCTGACAAATGGCCTAAGAGTTCACCAGATGAGAACACATGGGTGTATTATATCAACTGGAAATCATCATGGAAAACCTCAGTACTGTGTGAATGAATACAGAGCAGCAGTGATAGTGAAGAATATGGAGTGAGTCACAGACAGTAGAGCTAGGAGAGAAATGCATATTAATGGCATAAAAAGGAAATGTATTCCTTTTCTTATCCCGGTAGCATCAGCAGTAGCCCCCAAGTTATTAGTGTACATTCTTATATAATGCCTTAAGGTCTTCAAAAAAAAGGAGTCAAGAATAAAATGTCAAATAATCCTGCTGCTATTTAATTGCCTAACTATGAGCAATCCACAAAATAAATCTTGTGTGTGTAAAATGATTGGTTTTAAATAAATAACTGCAAAATTTTCTATTATCAGGAATTCAGAAATTAGGTCAACAGTAATTTGGTCTTCAATAACTTATTTTCAAAAATGAGTGTAATTAAGAGCAAAGTTTACACAAATATAAAATGCATGACATCAGAATTGAATAAAATAACTATACAAAAATAAGTATAATACCAAGTCAATATTTAGTCTAAAGGGAAATCCTAAAAAGAAAAAAAAATATCATAGACCCACTGAAAATGAGAAAATGGCCCAGTCTCTAAGGTACTCCGCTGAGAAAACACATTATCTCTTCTAAACATACTTCTGTCTGTCAACAAAGTAAATGCTTATAAAAGAAATTAAGATGCATACATTTTTTTAAATGTACTCATTTAAAAATATGTATGTCTTTATCTAGTTTTGGAATTCAGGTAAATGTAAAACATCACATAAAATGTAAGATAAAAATCATATGATCATATCAATAGATGCAGAAAAAGCATTTGACAAAATCCAGCACCCACTTTTTATTTAAAAAATAATAATTCTCAGCAAAGTGGAAATGGAGGGATCATCCTTTCACATAATAAAGGCCGTATATGACAACCCCACAGCCAATATCATAGTCAATGGGAAAAAACTAGAAGTGTTTCCCTTAGGATCAGAAACAAAACAGGAATGTCTGCTTTCACCACTTTTATTCAACACTAGAGGCCCGGTGCATGGATTCATGCACTGGTGGGGTCCCTCGGCCTGGCCTGCGCCCTCTCTCAATCCAGGACCACTTGGGGGATGTTGGACTGCCAGTTTCGGCCCTATCCTCGCAGGCCAAGCCGAGGGACCCCATAGGCCTATAGTATGCATATAAAATCTTTGGTTAATCTCTTCCCGCCCTCCCCGTCCTCCCCTTTCCTCTGAGATTCATCATTCTGTTTCATGTTTCCATGCCTGTGCATTGAGTGTCTGCCCCCGGTGGTCATTGCATATCATAGCTACCGGTCAAACAGTCGAACGGCCGAATGGTCACTTAGGCTTTTATATGTATAGCTAGTACTGGAGCTTTATCCACAGGGGATCAGACAAAAAGAAAAACATAAAAGGCATCCAAATTGGAAAAGAGGAAATGAAACTGTCATTATTCACTGATGACATGATATTGTACATAGAAAACCCTAAAGACTCTATTTAAAAAAAACTACTAGATTTAATAAAAGAACTTGACAAAGTAGCAGGATACAAAATTGACATCCAGAAATTGATGACATTTTTATACACCAATAATGATCTCTCTGAAAGAGAAACAAAAGAAACAAAAAAAATCTCTTTACAATTGCAACAGATACAACAAAATAAGATAGCTTGAAAGAAATTTAACCAAGGAGATAAAAAGACCTGTATTCATAAAACTACAGAACACTGAAAAAAGAAAAGAAAAGAGGAAGATAAAAGCAAATGGAAGAATATTCCATGTTCATGGAGTGGAAGAATTAGCATTATTAAAATGTCCATACTACCCAAAGCAATCTATAGATTCAACACAATTCCTATTAAAATACCAACAGCATATTTCACAGATCTAGATCAAATTCTCCAAAAATTTATATGGAACCAAAAAAAAAAAAAAAAGAACCCAAATAACTGTAAGCAATCTTAAGAAAGAAGAACAAAATTGGAGGGATCATAATACCGATATCAAATTATACTAAAAAGCCATTAAAATCAAAACAGCCTAATACTGGCACTAGAAACAGGCACATAGTTTAAAGGATCAGAACAGAGAACCCAGAAATTGACCCAAACCATTATACTCAATAAATATTTGATAAAGAAGGCAAAAGCATACAATGGAGTAAAGACATCTCTTCAATAAATGGTTCTGGGGAAACTGGACAGATACATGCAAAAAAATGAAACTAGACCACCAACTTATACCATACACAAGAACAAACTTAAATGTAAGTCAGGAAACAATAAAAAAATCTAGAAGAAGCCATAGGCAGCAAAACTCAGACATCACTAATAACAATATGTTCATCAATACATCTTCTACGGCAGGGGTGGGCAACCTTTTTGTGAGTGCGTGCCAAAACCAGCAAAATCTCTGACTCAAAATTCTTTGCGTGCCAACCCTAATTTTTTGAGAACATGTTACGCCTACTTGATATCTCTTAAAATGTACGTATGTGAAGAACCTTGAAGAAATAATAAAATTCATTCGAGCGACAAAAACACAGTATATGATGATGAAAAAGACATTTATTTTTTAATGTATACATGTACACTGATAGTCCGACAGAAAACTTTATGACTCTGTTTGATATTATCAGTGGGACTTTTGCTGCTGCATCACTGATGACAGATATTTTACATCAGGTTTATATTTTGTGACCTTCAGAGATATGCACGAGCTACTACTTTCATCCGTCAGGCTACTCCTATTATGAGACTTAACAAAATTCATCACTGAGAACAAAGATTCACAAGCGTATGTGGATGAAACCAAAACACTGGTTGGATCTAGGAAGGCAGGGAGAGTTAAGGCAGAGGCATAGAAATTGCTCTTCCCCTCTCTCGTCAATCCATGTCTATGGTCTTTAAGATAACTTGTTATGTAAAATTATTTATTTATCTAAGATGCACCTACACTGAATTTATCTGAAAAATAAAAAAGTCGGTATTAAGAAAAAAATTGTAAATGGAAGATTATAAGAGAGGGTTTCGCATGACAGCAAAAGTTACTGGCGTGCCATGTTTGGCACACATGCCAGGGGTTGCCCACCCCTGTCCTAGGGAAAGGTAAACAAAGGAAAAAATAAACAAATGGGACTATATCAAACTAAAAAGCTTCTGCACAGTAAAAGAAACCAACAACAAAATGAAATGGAACTGCTGTTTGATCCAGTGATCTCACTTCTAGGAATATCCTAAGAATCCCGAAACACCAATCAGAAAGAATATATACACCCCTATGTTCATAGTAGGGCTATTTATAATAGCGAAGATCTGGAAACAGCCCATGTGCCCATAGTCCATGAGTGAATAAAAATGCTGTGGTACACTTACACAATGGCATACTATGCAGCTGTAAAAAAGGACCTCTTACTATTTTCAACAGCATGGGGGCACCTGCAGAATATTATGCTAAGCAAAATGGTCCAGTCAGAAAAAGACAAGTATCACATGATCTCACTTATATGTGGAATCTAACGAACAAAATAAACTGATGAACAAAATAGATCCAAAGATATGGAAAAATGGAAAAGACTGATGAATCTCAGAGGGAGGGGGTGGCAGGAAGAGATTTAACCAAAGAATTTATATGCATATATGCATAACCCATGGACACAGACAATAGTGCAGTGAAAGTGAAAGCCTGGGATGGGGGTGAGAGTGGGTTGGAGGGTGTCAATTGCGGGGGCGGGGGGGGCCGCGAGGGAAACATCTGTAATACTTTCAACAATAAAGATATATTTTAAAAAATAAAGTAGAAAAAAAATATGTATATCATGTCAAATACTGTCTCTAAGCAAATGACAAAAGCAAAATAAAGCCATGATTTGGTTATCTGTATTGCTAAAAGATGAATACATATATATCCCATTGTTCTACAGTTCTTTAAAAGTTCATTTTCAACTACCATCAATTAATATGCTCTATAAAGAGCTCTATAAAAATATGTTGTAGTATGCCAAAATAAAAATGGATGTTACTCATAGCATGCTCTTCAATAGATAGATAAATTTTGTTATTTCCCATATTGTAAAGATCTTTTTGATCAACATGTTAGCAATATTTATGTAAGATGCTGGCCAGGAGAAAATAATTCCATCCATTTTCAATAACAGCTGGGTAAAGTAAAAGTCTCTACACAAATGACTCTGCAAGATATGCTCCCAACGTTCCCCCAAGGCTATGTAGTCCAAATAGTGGTAAATAACAAGAAGATATTCAAAAGTTTATTCTTCTTTTGAATAATATATATTTTATAACATAAATATACATGTTATAAAATATATTGTTATGTAACAATCTATTTTATATGTTATAAAATATACTAGAGGCTTGGTGCACAAAAATTCGTAAACTCTGGGAAGTCCCTTAGCCTGGCCTGCACCTTCTTGCAGTCCAGGACCCTTCAGGGGATGTCCACCTGCCAGTTTAGGCCCGATTCCCCAGGGAGTGCATGCAGTTGGACATCCTTAGCATTGCTGAGGTGGCAGGAGAGGCTCCTGCCACCACCACTGCACTCGCAGCTGCAGCTGTCAGCGGGCTTGTGGCTGAGCGGAGCTCCCCCTATGGGAGCACACTGACCACCAGGGGGCAGCTCCTGTGTTAAGCATCTGCCCCCTGGTGGTCAGTACACGTCGTAGCGAATAGTTGTTCCAGGTAGTTCCGCCTTTAGGGTCAATTTGCATATTACCCTTTTATTATATAGGATAACAAATAAAACATTTAATATTTTTATTTGTGTATATGATATTTACAACATATATATGTGTGTATATATATATATATATATGTATATATTAAAATCCCACTCCAATTATGCCATTCTAAAAAAGGAAATTTCCCTGCTACTTTATTAGGAAAATCACAAAGAAAAATTATTTTGCTTTTTTTCGTTTTTTTTAAATAGCAAGTTAACAAACCTATTAAAATTAAAATATTATAGAGCTAGTGTTTGAGAGTCTTATAGACAACTACACTAAGTTTTTTCTGGGAGCATAGATATATCAGTAATTCTACCATATATGTTTCTGATGAATGTATACTATAAATAAACTTTTTTTCCTATATTTGTTCAGAAATCAGAATGATTTATGTAATTAAATCATGAAGTTCATTCTAAACAAAACTTTACAGAAATGTCACATAGTAACTTCCTTTCCCATATTAAGTATATCTTTATTTTAAAATTAAAGAAGAGGTAATGGCTGCAAAAATGACACTTCTAAGTTCTTAAGTTTTATGTCATGAATAATACATTCCCTATTTTTTGTTTCTTAAAGGGTCTAAATCAGTGGTTCCTAACGTGGGGCACACACCCCACAGGGGGGCAATTTGATTTTTAAGGGGAGCAATTTGAGAATGAGTTATTAATAGTGAAATTTTTGCAATTCTTATGAATCTAGGGGCCTCATATACAGTATAGAAATATATATTGTGACATATTTATGCATTTCAGTTTTCTATTATATATTTCAAACTTTATTTGCTATTTTTTTCATATCACTCCATACTTTTTAAACAGTACTTTCTTAGTGAGTTCTTCCTCAGTACTTCAACTGTCCTTTCATTCTTTTACTTTTCTCTTTCATGGATGCCATGTTCTATCGAAGCTTGTTTAGACCAAGTGAATGGCCTTTTAGGCTTCCTCCACGTGAATAGGCATTCACTTTTTGAATAATAAGACTTATATGTCGGGGGCGGAGGGATATCAGGATTTTAGAGATGCTTAGGTGGGGCATGGCCAAAAAAAGGTTGGGAACCACTGGTCTAAATGTTAGTAATCATGACTCAGAATGCAGATACTACCTAACATAAAAATCTCCTCCAATTATTTAATGCCACCTGATACCACTTCTCACTCAAACATCATGCACCCGAGGTACAATGATAAACTGAACCTGAAACTTGTAAAATATATTTTCACAACATTGTTTTGTTGTGAGTTGTTGTTGTTTTTATTGGTGACCACTTTGAAATTTCCTAAATTTGGCAACATTTAAGTTCTACCCTACCACCTGCATGAAAAACAAGGCCTGGAAGCTAGCTCCAAAAGGCCATTAGGACACAGGAGGAGTTTCGGGTTCTTTTTTCCCAAGGCAGTAATTCCACTTTACACTATGGAAAGAAGGGAGGTAGGGTAGTCAGGGCCTAATGCACAGAAAGGAAGGATGTGGTATGGAGAAACAGATACGCATGGCCAAACACTGTTTTTAAAAATCTGAGATTCTTTCTTTTATTGGCTTCTTTTTAAAAAAAATCTTTATTGTTGTAAGTATTACATATGTTCCCCTTTTTCCCCATTGATCCCTTCTAGCCCATCCCTGCCCCTTCCCCCATCCCCCGTCCCCAGGCCTTCAGCATCCTATTGTCTGTGTCCATGGGTTATGCTTATTTCATAAAAGTTTTTTGGGTGCTCTCTTCCCACCGACCCACCCACCCCCGCCTTCCCTCTGAGATTCAGCATTCTGTTCCATGCTTCTATGTCTCTGGATCTATTTTGTTCATCAGTTTATGTTATTCATTAGATTCCACATATGAGTGAGATTGTGTGATACTTGTCTTTCTCTGACTGGCTTATTTCGCTCAGCATAATACTCTCCAGGTCCCTCCTTTTTTATCCACTCATCTACTGAGGGGCACTTGGGCTGTTTCCAGATCTTAGCTATTGTAAATTGCACTGCTATGAACATAGGGGTGCATACATTCTTTCTGATTGGTGTTTTGGGTTTCTTAGGATTAACTGAATCTGGAAGAATCAGAAAACCTGAATAGGCCAATAATTACTGAGTAAATTGAGCAGTAATCAAAAAACTCCCAGCAAACAAAAGTCCTTGTCCAGATGGCTTTACAGAGCAGTTTTACCAAACATTCCATGAAGAACTAACACCTATCCTCAAACTATTTCAAAAAAAATCCAAGAGAAAAGAACACTTCCAAGCTATTTTTATGAGGCTAGCATTATCCTAATTCCAAAACCAAATAAAGACACTACAAAGAAAGAGAACTACAGGCCAATATCCCTGATGAACATAAACGCCAAAATCCTCAACAAAATATTAGCAAACGGGATCCAGCAACATATTAAAAAGATCAGACACCATTACCAAGTGGGATCTTTTTTTAACTTTTAAAAAATTGTGCTTTTAATGTTTTCTGTTTTAATTGGAAATGGGAAGGCTTAAAATTATACTTTGAAGTATTCATTTTACCAGCAGTTGAATAATTCCATTTAGAACAAGCATGGTTAAGTTATAGTATAATGATATACTTAGTATTTCAGCCAGCACAAAAATGTTTAGGTGAATATACAATAGTTCTAAGAAAGGTGAATATACAATAGTTCTAAGAAAGACCCATTTCTTCAGACAAAAAGGCCAACTGAACATTGTCTAAAATGACCTGAGAGGGAGGAGTTAATTCTGTCAATTATGAATTACAAAGCTGTTGGCGATTTCCTCTCTTACTAGTATAGATGTTTGCATGAGCTGAAACTTTTGATAACCACTATTTAGAATTCCATTTTCACTTGTATTATCATTAATTGATGAACATTAACTCCATTAAAAATAATGGCCATGTAAAAAGAGCTCAGAAAGTGTAATGGGAAATTCTTGGTCATCTATCAGACACAGCTTGATATTAGCTTCAACTACACATATTTTCCAGAAAGTTTTATACCTTATATTTCATCATATAAGTATAAAATTATAGAGTAAAAAATAAATTCAGGCAATGGATTTGTCAAATATGTTCTATCCTTAAATAAAGCTTTGAGTCACAATGCAACCAAAGATAAGAAACAAAGAGGCAGAATTAAAATATATATATTTATAAAATGTATTATAAATATATTTTGATGAGAAACAGAGGACATTTTCCTAAGAAACTGTGCTATATTATAAAACATATGCTTTGTTAAATGTTCATATAATTTTCCAATAAATGGATTGTATTTTGACTGCACAACATTTCTACATCTTAAAAGTATGACTACTATATCCTATCAGGATCACTGATTAGCTTAATTCCTGAAAATTAAACTTGTCAACTTCAATGAAACTTAAATCTTAAAAGTAACTCCCATTTTGCCTCCAAGTTCTGAGAAAGTGTATATTTAATTCTTCTGATCCACTTACATATGAATCATGTGAACTAAATCCATTTCATAGACTTTACTCAGGCATTATGGTTCAGTTTCTTAAATTATTTCAAGAAATAGATGCTTATAAGCATTTTTATTATATAATAATAATGCCATTAATGGTTAGCATTTCCTCATTGTTCTCCTGAAAACAAATATAAAATTCTAAATAAAATAAAAATTTTAAAGTCATTTCAGGAAACAAATTTTAAAATAATACTAACTTCACATGTCTAGAATAGAACTTCTAGCTGGTGAAATTACCATGTCATCACATTCATTATAATAATGCCTATTTTCAATCTTATAGACATTATATAGTATTAAAATAACTCACCAGATACTGCTCTACTTCATGAAAAACAGTGCCATTGACACTAGATTTTTAAAAATATATTTCCTTTTAATATTTCTTCCTTTATGTCCTCTTAACACAGAGTCCTTTTTTATTCATATGCACTTCTAATTTGAAATCCTGATATTGGTTTGCACTATCCAATTGTCCTTAATAAATATTTCAAGTGACAAAAAGACAACATGACCAAATATATATCCCCTTTGATAAGAATTAAGCACCTACACTATTCTGAATCTTCTTCAAAATTTGTCACAAAATTACCAACAGGATAAAAGAGAAATTCAAGCAATAAAATATGGATTTTCACTAATTCATTTTTGAAAATGTACCAGTAGAACTTACAAAAACATGTGAGACTAAATCAAAGTCATGTTATTTTATTTTACTGTATTATAATTTCCTATTTAGCCCAAAATTCTTCACATATAAAATATTCCACTAGTTGGCTAGATGACAACATTAGAAACTCTGTTCAACACAAGATGTCTAAAAAAATTAGGTTTATTTTAACCACATTATCATTTAAAGAAGGCAATTAAATTAGCCAGAAAAACAATACTGAAAAAGCAGCCTTGGGAATAACTTTTTTCTTGTAGCCATTACCAAATCCCTATTGGACTGATTAATTATGCCAGAAAAGAAGCATAAAGCTGAAGAAAGGGCACTATCACTACTTGTCTTATCTAAGAACTCATAAAAGTAAAAGGCTCTAACCATCTTATTAGATTCTCTAATATGTAAATGCTGCTACTTTTCTGCAGTTTGCTTAATATTACTAATCATTTCATATGTTTCTTTTTGCTCCATTGTAAAAAATCTTAATTCCAGCTTAAAATTTTTTCAAACTACTAATTCAGAATATGCCCCTTTGCTTGCAAAACACCATTACCCCCAATAAACAGCATGCACAAAAGAATTCTAGAAGAAAATTAAAACGCACAAATTTCTATAACACAACCAGCCCTTGGTGACCATCAATCTCACCAGATACTGCTCTACCTTCTAAACCAGCGGTTCTCAACCTGTGGGTCGCGACCATTTGGGGGGTCGAACGACCCTTTCACAGGGGTCGCCTAAGACAATCAGAAAACACATATATAATTACATATTGTTTTTGTGATTAATCACTATGCTTTAATTATGTTCAATTTGTAACAATGAAAATACATCCTTCATATCAGATATTTACATTACGATTCATAACAGTAGAAAAATTACAGTTATGAAGTAGCAACGAAAACAATTTTATGGTTGGGGGTCACCACAACATGAGGAACTGTATTAAAGGGTCATGGCATTAGGAAGGTTGAGAACCACTGTTTAATCTAAACATTTATTGAATGGTCATGGACCCATTGCCTGATGGGCTCTATAGTTTCTCAAAAAATGGTGGATGACAGTCACTTGCTTCTTTTTTTGAAACTATGAACCTAGAGTCTTAAATAGATTGCAAATATCATTCCACTGCATTTTATAGAGTTGATCAGTTTCAGCCCTGACATTCTAATACTGAATAACTTATCAGCCACAACGAACATGCATATGTAGCAATAGGCACATATGTATTACAAAATTATTTTATAATGATATTTATAATCTATATTTTATAATGTAAAATAAGAATTATAATTCTTAGAGGGAAAACGCATGCCAAAAGTATCTATTTCTATAAAAATGATACTTCAAATGCACATGAAAACTTTTCACTTGAATACACTGGATCACTTTCTGGGCATTTCAATAAATATGGTGCATAATTATACCTTTATTGGGGCACAGATTTTGTGTTTTTCATTCTTAGTATGTTTTTATGTACTTATACTTATAATATTGATGATCCACCTTTACATTCAGGAATTCTACAATTTATTGTATTTATCAACTTTCAGGCATCAGTACTCAACTCCCTGAGTACTTTAATCTCTATCTATATCATATCTCCTTCATAGGTCAAAAGAGTTCCTCAAAACCATTTAGATCATGAGAGAAAAATTATTTCCTCTAATTTACGATATAACTTCAGTGGGTCTCCAATCACCTCACAGAATATCCAACCTCCATCCCATTTCCCTTGTTGGCACCTACCCTAGTGTTGTCATGGTGACAATGGTATACCAGAAGGCCGCAGGAATGCTGGTGAACTTGGTGGCGGAAGACCCCTTCTCGGCGTAGAACATCACAGTCGCGAAAATGATGATAGCCATGGTGAGCGAGAAGAGCAAGAAGCCCAATTCGGACGCACAGCTCTTCAGGGTGTAGCCCAGGATGCGCAGGCCTTGCGAGTGGCGGGAAAACTTAAAGATCCGGAAGACGCGGAAGACGCGGAGGGTGACAAAGGCCCCGCTCACATCCTCATTGTCTGTCATGACCAGCCCGATGTAATAAGGCAGGATGGCCACCACGTCGATGATGCTCATGACGCTCCGGACGAAGCGGTAGCGACTGGGGGCCGCAGCCAGGCGCAGCAGGTACTCCACCGTGAAGATCATGACGCAGGCCGTGTCCAGGCAGAAGAAGGCCACGGCGTACCGCTCCCCGCAGGGCAGCTCCTTGATGTGCCCCGGGCTGGACCCACAGGGCACCGTCTCCACCACGTTCGCGATGACCGAGACGGCGATGAAGAAGCCGGTGACATAGTAGAACACCAGGGCCATCGTGCTGGTGTGGGGGTTCTCGAAGGCCCGCCAGACCTTCTGCCGAGCCGTCATGGTGGGCAGCGCGTTCTCGCCGGTGCTGTCCGAGTCCGCGTCGTCCTGCAGGCGCTCTGCGTTCTCCCGCCGGCGGTCCTTGTACTCCTCGTAGCAGCAGTCGCCGATGATCTCGGGGATGAGGCCGAAGAAGGCCAGCTCTTCATCGTAGGCGGAGATGCACTCGTGGCGAGGATAGTGGAGCTTGCCGGTGCGGTAGAAGTTCAGGATGTGGCGGAAGATGTCCGGGTCCCGGTCAAAAAAATACTGCTGGGTCTCCGGATGGTAGAAGAAGTCCCTCTCGGAACTGCCCAGCAGGGTGTCCGGGTACCGCTCCAGGGTGTCCTGCCACGTTTGGAAACGGGTGCCACTCACGTTCAGCACGATCAGAGCGTCCTGGGTCCTTTTTCTCTCCTGCCTCGGGGGAGCTGGCATGGGGCCCGAGGCCACGGGCATCCACCCGATGGCCGCTGCCCTGGCAAAGGGCAGCCATGCCGCTACCCCCGCAGCCATGGTGCCTTAACGTGGAGGCCAGACAGGCAATCGGGCCTGGACAGTAGGTCAAAGTAGTCCCAACCACCCACTCCCTCTGGTCAAGTAAACGCTCCAGAGGAAGGCGGCCCAGGGGTATCACTCCTGTTCCTCGGTGGCGCTCCTGGTGAAGTCACAGTTTTCAGGAGGGCAAGTTGCCCTCCAAGACAGCTATTTGCAAAATACAGGGTCCTAGCAATCACGCCCAGACCTTTCCCGGCAGGTGGACCAGGCCACTCCAGGCACAAATAAGTACACAGGTGGCTTTCGACGCAGCGATTTCTTCAAACAGGTGTCTTTGCTTTCTCCTCTGACACGCGGAGAGCGTGGGGTTGGTTTGCTTTGTGTAGTAGTGTAGAGACAACCAAGGACAGTCGCTCAGTGGTATTCTTTCCACGAATCCAGGAACGCTTCCCACCTTCCCTTTGGCTCTTTCCAACCTGCCTTTTTCAAGTGGCCCTTCCCGCCAACGGAGTCTCAAAAAGGCGACCTGTTGTAGCTTCCCAGATGCGATCACGTCTCTTGGGGAGTCCGGTGGCCACCTCTGTCCCTTGGGCTGTATTTATAGAGGCGGGAGCGCTGTGGGGCGGGCGCGGTGGGGGCGTCCGTAGAGATCCTCCTGCCCTGCCCTGCAAGCACCCCTCGTGTCTGCCCGAAGCGTTCGTCCAGTCGCCCCTTCACTCTCTGTTCAAGTTCAGCTCAGGTGCAGGGTGACAGTTCCAGAGCCCGGGAGCTGGCAGCCGCCACCGCCTGGGCGGCAGCAGCATCTGTCTGCACCCAGAACGCGCCTCGCCTGCGGTCCGTCCCTGGCCGAGCGTGCACCCGGGCTGAGTTGCATAGAGACTTTCTCCTCGCCGAGCACCGGGAAAGGGAGAAGCAGACGGCGCAGCTCGCCCACCGCCGAATCCGGGCGCCCGGGGAGCATCAATGAAGCTCAAGCGAGCTCAGCTGCCCCTTCCCCCATCCTGCCGAGCTTCCCTCCTCCTGTTCACCTTCCCAAAGCCGGACGCAGGCCGGCAGAGCGGCAGCAACAAGTTCAAAAGGTGCGGGGGAGGCGAACCGAACGGACTCGCTCCTGCCAACTTACTGCGCCTCGGCGGTCGCCGCGGGG
>NW_005353920.1:204791-205261 GCF_000412655.1 Myotis brandtii
GCTGCTTCCCAGCCAGTGGCTGCTCCTGCATGTCCCCGGGCTCCCTGCGCCGCTCAGCTCGTGCGATCAATCGAGGAGAAAATAAATAAATAACCGAGCGCACGCCCCGCCACGCAGGTTCTGCACGGCGTCCCCCGCCTTCCCCTGGGCTTGACCTTTCTCCGCCCCCGCCCCCTCGGGCTGCTGTCGCTCCACCCCAGCCACCCACCAGCCCCGGCGCAAAATGTCACCTAGGGAGAGCATCCAGGTGGGTCTGCCGGGGGAGGAGAGCAAGCCTCGGCGAACAAAGGGAAGCTCTACACGCGCCGGGCTGCGGTGGCTCGGTGGAGGAGAGGAGGAAGGGGGCCGGTGCCTTGCTGCTGCCTCCCTGGGTCCGGGTTCCAGGCAAGCGTGGGAAAAGGAGAGAGAGAGAGAGAGAAGCTGGGAGGGCGGCGAGCGGAGCGGAACGCGCAGGAATTGGTTGTCTTCTG
>NW_005353920.1:205298-214366 GCF_000412655.1 Myotis brandtii
CAAAGCCCCGCGGCAGAATTTTTAAGAGCTTTTTTTCTCTTCCTCTTTCTTTTTATTTGTTCAAGCCAGACGTTCACGTTGCAGAGGCTACTACGTCATCTATCCAACTTGTCGGAAAGTCTGGCGGTGTCCTCAGCCTAGGTCTTGCCACAACTCCTTTCCCCGTCCTTTTCGAATGACAAGGAAGGAATTAGAGCCCGTTTCTAAATGTCAGCGTCCAGGGACGTGCGCCGCGATGGGTGCGCGCCCCCTTCATGCTCTCGGCGCATCTCTGTGCACATCCCAAACGGCTGAAGTAGTTAAAGGTGTCCTTGCGAGGAGTCAGTGATGTGATGCTGAGATTAGGAAATTGTCGTGGCCAACCGTGTTGTTTTTCGTGCACCCCGCCCCCCAGTCATTAGGAATCTTCCTTAAAACCAAACAGACACCATTTCGAACCACTAGATGGCGTGAAGGGAGGGAAGTTAAATCTATCCCTAAGGTTTGGATGCTTTAGAAAGGTGAAGGATCAAAAATGAAGTGAGCCTGCAGGGAATCAGCTCACAGAAATATCCTCAAATCCCCTACTCCCCACCCACTTTTTTAGCAATTAGAGCTATTACTCAGGCTCGAGTCTGCATTTTGATGAAAATGGAATGAGATGTGGAGAGTTTCTTGTTGAAATGCCTTTGAAAATTAAATGTAGATGACTGAATAATTATAATTATTGTTATAATAAAGGCCTTTGGAAATTTTGATTAAGAAAAGATGTCTAATTTCTACCTGAAAATTACCTCTTCAAGACTTGTTGACTGTACTTGGTGGATAAACTAAGTGGACTGTAATGTATAATCTTGAATTGAATTGACTTCCAAGCCCTGGAGATAATAGAGACAGAATCCAGCAGATGATGAAGATTATGTGTACAGAATCCAGCAGAACATTCTATATGTTTCCCTTGCCCAGGGATTCCTCTTCTTCTTTCTGGAGTTCTCATTTTGTACACCCTGCTTGGTTGATAGAAAATATATTCGGCAAGATCAAAATTGAATCCAAGAGCCCCTCCTCTCCTGTTGTCTACTCTGTTTTCTCTCCTAATAAATAAAGCCCGAGGAAGAAACTTTGTGGTCATCATAGACCATGTCCTGCCCTCCATTGCTTACCTCACCAAGCACACCCCCCCAATAACTCTGTATATTTCACCTTCCTTAGCAGTCTATCTTCATACTGTACATAGAGTGATTTTTAAAAACCATTTTGAGATAATTATAGATTCACATACACTTGTGAGAAAGAATAGAGATCCCTCATACCTATCACCTAGTTTCCCTCAAAGGTAACATCTTACCCATTCCAGTACAATAATACAACCAGGAAATCAACTTTCACACAATCTACCAATCTTATTCAGATTTCACTATGTACACAAAATTTTATGTATTATACTTATTTCTGTCTAATTTTTAAAAATATATTTATTGATTTCAGAGAGGAAGGGAGATAGAAACATCAATGATGAGAGAGAATCATTAATCGGCTGCCTCCTGCATGCCCCCTACTGGGGATCGAGCCCGAAACCCGGGCATGTGCCCTGACCAGGAATTGCACCGTGACCTCCGGTTCATAGGTTGATGCTCAACCACTGAGCCACGCCAGCCGGGCTAATTCTGTTTAATTTTATCACACATGTAGATATACCATTTTATATCCCACCAGTCAACAAAAGTTATCTGGTTTCTCAGCATCCTCATCAACATTTGGCATCACTGTTTTTCATGTTAGCCATTCTGATAATGTATAGTGACATCTCACTGTGATTTTTATGTTCATTTCTCTAATGGCTAATTTTGCTGAACACATTTAAATGTTCATTTTTGCCATCTGTATATTCTTCAGCAAAATGCCTGTTCCTGTCTTTTGCCTACTTTTCAATTAGATTGTTTTTTACTTTGGAGAACTGTTTATATATTCTAAATAATTGACCTTTGCAAACAATTTTCCTGGTCTTTCCATCTTCCTTGCAGGATATTTTTTGCAAAGCAATAGTTTTTAATTTATGAGGTCCAATTTATGATTTAAGTTTATGGTTTATGATCAATTTTGAGTTAATTTTTATATATGGTGTTGAGGTTTAGGTTAAGGCCACCCACCCTACCCCACCCTTTATTTTATTTTTTTTGCCTATAACTGTCCAGTTCCTTCAGCAGCATTTGTTGAAAAGTCTATTTTTCCCTATATTGAATTGCTTTTGTACCCTTGTCAAAAATCAGTAGGGTATATTTTTGTGATCTATTTTTAGGTTCCCTATTTTGTTCCATTTATGTGTGTCTATGCCCTCACTAAAAGGACACGTTCTTGAGAGCAGCTGTAAAATAACTCTTAACATGAAGTAAAATTATTCCTTACACTCTATTATTCTTTTTCAAAATTGATTAGCTATTCTAGGTCCTTGCCTTTCTATATAAATTCTAGAATAAATTTGTCTATGTATACAAAATGCCTTGCTGGGATTTTAAATGGCATTGCATTACACCTATAAATCAATTTGGGGGTGCTGAGATTTTCATAGACATTTCATTGTATCTATAAGTCAATGTACATTACTATGTTAAGTCTTTTGACCTATGAGCACAGTATGTCTTTCCATTTATTTAGTTCTTTTTATGTTTATTTCATCAGCATTTTGAAAATTTCAGAATGCAGATCCTGTACATGTCTTATTAGATTTATACTAAGTATTTCCATTTATTTGGAGGAATTCTGAAAAGTATTGTATTTTTTTAAATTCCATTTTATATACATTCATTTTTAGTATATAGAAATGCAGTTGATTTTGTGTATTGATCTTGCACTTGCAATTTTGTTGAATTTCCTTAATTCATGGGTTTTCTATGTAGACAATTATGTCATCTGAGATACGGTCAGTTTTATTTTTTCTTTTGCAACCTGTATTATGCCTTTTATTTAGAGTACTAGAGGCACGATGCATGAAATTCATGCACTCGAGGAGATCCCTCAGCCTAGCCTGTACCCTAGCAAAAGAGGCTCCCGCCACCACCGCTGCACTCGCCAGCCGTGAGCCTGGCTTCTGGCTGAGTGGCGCTCCCCCTGTGTGAGCCCACTGACCACCAGGGGGCAGCTTCTGCGAGTGCCTGCCCCCTGGTGGTCAGTGCGCATCATAGCGACCGGTCATTCCTCCATTCAGTCAATTTGCATATTAGCCTTTTATAATATAGGATGTTTATTTATGCACTTATAATGGTCACTATCTGAACATTTTCAGAAATCAGTCATTCATAGAGCATATAGAACTTTCAGAATCTCAATTTCCTCTACCATTTAAGCCTCATCTCATGCTATCCTGAAAATTAGCTTTTTTCACAGTCTTTCTCAGCTATTTTTCACTTGGCAGAACTTATTGTGTTTTATCATGATTCTGGATCATGGTTCATGCTTCTCTTTCTCAGAGTCCTCAAGTAGTCAGCTTGAGTCAGGAACTGTTGCCTAGTCTCTTCAAAATGATGTCCACTCTACCAATGGTATCTTCAGGATCTGCCATTGTACTTGGCACATAGTAGAAATACAGTGAATGTTTGTTGAATGACTGAATGAATACTCCAATTAGATAACTAACATGCACCTGTTCCCCATTATAGATTATTATGGTAACTCTCCAAAAGATTGATAAAGAATCAAGCTGACTTACTACCAAGATGTACAATGGAAAACAAATTACCATAACAATGAGACAAATGATTTACATTTTGTAGAACTATGTAAATGGTGCTTTTTCAGTGTACAATGTGCTTACAATTACTTATGATGTACTTATAGTTGATTCTCAGAAGGCCCTCTGATGTGGTTTTTATTGTCATGTTTATTTTATCGAAAAGCAACAAAGTTCAAGGAAGTTAAGTGATTTTCATGATTATATCATATAACTAAGTGGCAGTATCCTAACTCATTCCCAGGCCTTCTGATCCCCAATCATGTAGCCTTTTAGGTCTATAAACACACCAATATCTGCAATAGTAAAGCCTCTTTGCCAATTGTTGTTGTTGTTGGTCCTGGTGATTAATTTGCACAGACAGGTGCATACCAACTTACTCATCCCCCATAGCACATCTCCATGAGGTCTCTGCCAGGGCAGGAAACCAGTCGGTGGTCATGGAGAAGAGATCATTGCATCTGTTCATCCCACATTTTAACCAACTATGCTAACTGCCTAGAGTGATAAACACATTTTAATTTCTAGATTATACATTTTGCATAAGGCACATTTAGTATGTCTGATTACATTCTCAGAACCACTTCCCAGACAACTCTTCCTTAGAGTCTGTAGTCGGTTATTTTATTTTTTATTGAGATATAATTGACATATAACATTTGGTTATTTTATTTTTTTATTGAGATATAATTGACATATAACATTGTGTTAATTTTAAGTATGCAACGTAATGATTATATATATATATGAATGATTACCGCAGTAAGTTTAGTTGAAATACATCAGCACACATAATTATAGTTTTTTTCTTGTGATGAGAACTTGTAAGCTCTACTCTCTTAGAATATACAATACAGTATTGTTAATTGCAGTCATCAGGGTGAGCAATACATCCCCAGGTTTTATGCATCTTGTAACTGGAAGTTTGTACCTTTTGACCATTTTCACTTTTTTTAATAAACCTGTATTTAGGTTATTGAAACATAATATCATCTTTATGAAAGAAAAAAATTCTAAATTAAGAAAGAAATCAATTTATAAAATGGGTGAAATATTTAGCCAGTAATTAAAATTATGTGCATTGATTACTTTTCTATTATTTATTGTTAACAGTATTATAGATGTCACCTCTTCCCCCTCTCCCCCCACTTTGCCCAACTGCATCAAGCCCCCACCCCACCCCAGGCCTTCCCAACACTATTGTCTGTGTCCATGGGCTATGCATATGTGCATATATGCTCCTTGGTTAATCTCTTCCCATCCTCTCACTCCCTTACCTTCTGAGATCTGTCATTCTGTTCCAGGTATCAATGTCTCTGGGCCAGTTTTATTCCTTGGTTTATTTTGTTCATTAGACTCCACATATAAATGATATCATGTGATATTTATTTCTGTCTTATTTCACTTAGAAAAATATTCTTCAAGTCCATCCATGCTGTTGCAAAGGAAAAGAGCTCCTTTTTTACAGATGCATAGTATTCCACGGTGTAAACGTATCACAGCTTTTTTTTTTTATCCACTCATCTACTGATGGGCACTTGGGCTATTTCCAGATCTGATCCATTGTAAATAGTGCTGCTATGAACATAGGGGTGCATACATTGTTTCTGATGGATGTAAGTTTGTACCTTTTGACCATTTTCACTTTTTTTAATAAACCTGTATTTAGGTTATTGAAACATAATATCATCTTTATGAAAGAAAAAAATTCTAAATTAAGAAAGAAATCAATTTATAAAATGGGTGAAATATTTAGCCAGTAATTAAAATTATGTGCATTGATTACTTTTCTATTATTTATTGTTAACAGTATTATAGATGTCACCTCTTCCCCCTCTCCCCCCACTTTGCCCAACTGCATCAAGCCCCCACCCCACCCCAGGCCTTCCCAACACTATTGTCTGTGTCCATGGGCTATGCATATGTGCATATATGCTCCTTGGTTAATCTCTTCCCATCCTCTCACTCCCTTACCTTCTGAGATCTGTCATTCTGTTCCAGGTATCAATGTCTCTGGGCCAGTTTTATTCCTTAGTTTATTTTGTTCATTAGACTCCACATATAAATGATATCATGTGATATTTCTGTCTTATTTCACTTAGAAAAATATTCTTCAAGTCCATCCATGCTGTTGCAAAGGAAAAGAGCTCCTTTTTTACAGATGCATAGTATTCCACGGTGTAAACGTATCACAGCTTTTTTTTTTTATCCACTCATCTACTGATGGGCACTTGGGCTATTTCCAGATCTGATCCATTGTAAATAGTGCTGCTATGAACATAGGGGTGCATACATTGTTTCTGATGGATGTTTTGAGTTTCTTAGGATATATTCCTAGAAGTGGGATCACTGGGTCAAACAGCAGTTCCATATTTAATTTTTTGAGGAGACTCCATACTGTTCTCCATAGTAGCTGCACCAGTCTGCATTCCCAACAAACAGTGTACTAGGGTTCCCTTTTCTCCACATTCTCCACAGCACTTATTGTTTGTTGATTTATTAATGTTAGCTATCCTGGCAGGTGTGAGGTGATACCTTGTAGTTTTAATTTGCATCTCTCTGATGACTAGTGATGAGCATTTTTTTCACAGTTCTACTGGCCATCTCTAAGTCCTCTTTGGAGAACTATCTAGTCAGGTCCTTTGCCAATTTCCTAATTGGATTATTTGTCTTTCTGGTATTGATATGTATAAGTTCTTTGTATATTTTGGAAATTAACCCTTTATCAGATGTATCATTGGCAAATATGGACTCCCATACAATGGCTTTCCTTTTCATTTTGTTGGTGGTTTCTTTTGCTGAGCAGAAGCTTTTTAGTTTAATGTAGTCCCATTGGTTTATTTTTTCCTTATTTCTCTGCCCCAGGAGATGTATCAGTGAAAATACTGCTATGTGAAATATGTGGTTCTAGTATTTTTGGGGTTAATGACTTACATCTAAGTCTTTTATCCATCTTGAGTTTATTCTTGTGTATGGTATAAATGGGTGGTCTAGTTTCATTTTTTTTTGCATTTAAAATTTCTCCAGTTTTCCCAACACCATTTTTTGAAGAGACTGTCTTTACTCCATTGTATGTTCTTGCCTCCTTTGTCAAATGTTAATTCACCATATTGTCTTGGGTCAATTTCTGGGGTGTCTGTTCTGTTCTATTGATTGATATGCCTGTTCTTGTGCCAGTACCAGGCTGTTTTGATTGCAATGGCTTTGTACTATAGTTGACATCCATAATTGTGATCCTTCCAACTTTGTTCTTCTTTAGTGGAGATCAAGCCCACAACCCAAGCATGTTTTCTGACTGAGAAATGAACCAGCAACCCTTTGGTCCAAGAGTATAGTTGATATCCATAATTGTGATCCTTCCAACTTTGTTCTTTAGTGGAGGTCGAGCCCACAACCCAAGCATGTGTTCTGACTGAGAAATGAACCAGCAACCCTTTGGTCCAAGGAATGGACAAAACCCAACCAATTGAGCCACACCAGCTAGGGATCTTTTTTTTTTTTTCTATGTTCCTTAGGGAAATAAAATCTGACATACTAGTAAGATACGGGGGTCAGGGCGGGGGAAAGAAAGTTACAACATAGGTAAAGCTAATTAAATGCTTAAAATATACTCAAGATTTCAAATACCTCCCCATATTCCTAGAATATGGTCATCATGGAAAGGGCGATGACCCTATGTCTTTTTTGGACCACTATTAAAAAGATAAGTTCAAGCTAAACTTAACTTCTTTCTTCTATTTATTAATACTATCAAAGTCCTTTTCAAAATCCTCTTCGAAGGATCTTCCCCCTTTTAAGTTTTAGACCTTGAACATCTATTATAAATAACCCATTTTCAGGAACTTTATTACACACACACTGAACTGAAACATATTTTATAAAAGGAAATGGATTCGACTTCTAAAGTTTCCATAGCGCTTCTGGGAAACAGGACACATTCTATGTGATTGGAATAAGGCTAATAAACTTTGTAAGTATATTTATAAAATGTAGCCATCATGTTACAGTGCCAAGTATTACTCCCATGGGATAGCTGTCTTTATGAGGGAACACAGAGGTTGTTTTGATATAAAAATATTTTTTGTTGTTGTTAAAATATGTATGCTATCATGAATGGTGGTCACACATTGTTGCTGTGATATAAGAAAGCAGGGGGCAAATTAGAGGTGGAAATCAGTTTTTAACATGGTATTATTGATCACATACAAGTACAAGATTTTTGCATAGCAGCTGTTCCAGTCCCTCAGGTAAATACTTACTGAGAGAGCTTATTAAAATTTGTTCTACTTATTAATGCTTAATTTTTTTTTCTTTTCCCCTTGTGTGAAACTTTTGTAGGGGCAGAACTCCTGCCAGCTATAAAAAGAGTTCAGTGCCTGTAGATTTGGGGAGAGCAACACTATTAGAATGCTTATAAAATAATTGCCTATGGTGTTTTGGTTTATATGTGTCTAAATTTCAATAGCATTTTTTTTTGAAATCTGAATTGTACTCTGAATAAAGAAATTTGGAAAGCTTAGTTTTTCTACCCTAGCAAAAAATTTCATAAGAAGTCACCATAAAGAATTGCATAAATATTTTAAATCTATTTAAAACACTTTATCTATATATAAAAGCCTAAGCAATCGTTACAATAGAATGACCAGAATGACTGGAACGACCAGTCAACCAGTCATTATGATGCACACTGACCACCAGGGGGCAGACGCTCAATGCAGAACCTGCCTCCTGGTGGTCACTGCGCTCCCACAGGGAAAGCGCTGCTCAGCCAGAAGCCAGGCTCGCGGTTGGTGAGCACAGCTGTGGTGGCGGGAGCTTCTCCCGACTCTGTGGCAGCACTACCGAGTGGGGAGCAGCGGTAACAGGTGCAGTGGGCTGGGATGAGCATGAGTGGTGCAGCGTCCGGCCCTGGTTTGGGCTCCTCCCTGGCCACCTGCCACTTGGCTCACTGCTACATCCCTCAGGGGATGTCCGACTGTGGGTTTAGGCCCAACTCCAATCAGGCCTAAACCAGCAGTCGGACATACCCCAAGGGGTCCCGGATTGCGAGTGACTATGTCATAACTTATAAACTGCTACATCCTACACCCAGTTAAACAAGAAAGGTGACTTCTACAGTATTTGAAAAATAGATCTGTGGCTGCTTAATCCTAATTTATCATAAGAATCTCCAAACTGTCCACATCCTGTTTATTCTACATGGGGATGAACATGTATTCCTATATATTGGGAACAGTCTTTTAGATTTAAAAATTAAAACCTGGAAAGACTACTCTAACACTGAGAAAACAGGATGATACAGTGATGACATGCATGGACTCTGGCTTGCACATTTTGTGGTCAGCCCTGATTCTGACACTTA
>NW_005353920.1:214696-227479 GCF_000412655.1 Myotis brandtii
GTTATGTACTACTTTTTATAATCAGGGCAAAAAAATGTAGCTGCCCATACAACAGCAAGATGCCTTTCACCTGTATGAAAAGTATGGTCACTGGTGCATGCAGCATCCCGGATCAGGCCTAAACCGGCAGTCTGACATCCCCTGAGGGGTCCCAGGTTGTGAGAGGGTGCAGGCTGGGCTGAGGGATCCCCTCTTCCCCCATGCACAAATTTTGTGTACCAGGCCTCTAGTAATATATAAGCATATAAAACATCTAATATATCAAATGAGAAGTTGGGACAATGTGTGATGTGAAGTTAAGATACTATAGGGGAAGCAGGTGTTGTTTGCATAGAAAAATGAATTGCAAAGTAAGAAGATAAAGAATTTAGAAAAGAAATCCAACATTGATCCAACTTCCTGAGACCTGTAACTTCATTTTTTTAAAAATATATTTTTATTGATTTCAGAGGGTAAAGGAGAAGGAAAGACAGACAGAAACATCAATGATGACAGAGAATCATCTATCAGCTGCCTCCTGCATGCCCTCTACTGGGGATCGAGCCCACAACCTGCTTGTGCCCCTGACTGGAATTGAACCCAGGACCCCTCAGTCTGCAGGCCAACGCTCTATCCACTGAGCCAAACTAGCAAGGGCTGTGACTACTTTTATAACTAATTTCAAGAGATAATAGCAAATATACTTTATTTTATCATAGCCATGTGCTGGAGAAAGCTAAAAGAGAAAAGGCCAACAGAAAAAAAAATACACTACTCCAAATAAAGGGATCAAAAATGTTCATTTACATCTTTCATTTAAGATGGGCATAAGATAAATTATGAGAGAGAAATGTAGCATGTGCAATTTTTTGAGTATTGGGTGTGGAAGTCTGAGGAGTAAAAGATAGGTGACAACAGTTGTGAGCCCGGTGACTGAGAATAAGAAGAAAGAACAGGAAACTAGGAGGAAAACTTATTTAGGGAAAGAAGATGCTATTTTTCATTCTGGCATGTTTAGACAGAGGTTGCAGTAAGCATTACATGATTCTGGCATGTTTAGACAGAGGTTGCAGTAAGCATTACATGCAGGAGAGAGTATGGCTGAATGGAAGGCTTGAGTTTACAGTTCCAGATCTTTTAGAAATTTATTTTTTAACATTAAGCATTTGGACATTAGTATCCTTTCCTAGATCCTCAATTTCACTTCTAGTTTTCTTAGATGCAGTGAATTAATCTTGAAATGGGAAACATAAAAGCCTATAAAAACCTGTTAGAAATCAAGAGCAATAATACATTTCATTGACACTCATATCCAATTTACTTAATAACTCTCTCCCTAGCAGAGGAATATATTGCCATCAAAATAACTAGTGAACTATTTGGCTAAAGGATGTAAAAAATATTTAAATTCTTTTGTACTCATATAGCAGGACCATAGAGAATAACAACATATATGTAGCCTATTAGATTATAAATATAATTTAGATATCTAGGTAAACATCTCTTTCTGTCTTCTCTCTCTTTCTGCCTGTCTCTCTCCATCTTAGAAACCATAAGAGTTCACCCTGATATTCCCAATCCAACCTCCTTTTCTTCCTTGCCATAGTTGTAGTGTCTTCCTCTAACAGTGAGAATCCTGTTTCTCACTGCCCTACATATGTTTGCTTATTTTATTGATCTTCCTTTATGCAATCAATCATCCACTGCTGCCAGTTATCTGCATATTTAGCTTCCAATACTATCATTCAGACACGGCTGCCACTGTCCACCCCTGTGTCATCACCCTTCTCTCCCTGCCCTAAGAAGCCAAAGTGTGCCTCAGGCCACTCCCTGCATGACTGTGCCCCTCACCCCTCTAGGCTCTGAGAACATCTGGGTTGCCTCCCCATAGGAATGCCTTTCTCACCACGCTTGGTCTCCAATACCCTGTGGTGGAACACTCCTACCCTGCGGAATTCCTCCTTACCCTACACGGCTCTAACACCACCTTTGGGCCATCACAACTCAACCTATATCCTTTCCACCTCACATGTAGACACATACTTTGCTTAGTCTTACTTAATGATAGAAGGAATAAATTTTTCATGAAAGAAAGGTGACGGGAAAGGGGGTGAGATATATAGATTTTAAAGTTTAGTTCATGAAAAAGGACTTGATCTATCACTTCATTTTTTAACGGACTTTTTCTAAGTGCCTACTATTCCTCAAGTTTTGTGTAAAAAGATACCAGGGGCAAAAGAAGAAAAAAAGAATGAAAGAAAAAAGATATCAGGGGTGACACAATAATTAGGAAAGAAGACTGGCAACAATGGGTAATGGGTTGCATAAAGGAGGGGCCACTGAAAATCAGCAACTACCTCTCCAGGACTTAGAATCCTTAGGTGTGACCTCTTGTGCAGATAAGAGCTACCATAGCAGTCCCAAGTGCTATCTTTAGAAAGGCCTGAATGAAAGATTGTTCCTTGGTTGTTGGCACCTGGAAAGTTGACTCACAGTCAATAGTTAGCAGATGAAGGTTCCTGGGCCTCAGCTATGCAAACAAATGGTTTATGCAGAACACCCTCTCTCCTCCTGGGAGTCTGGACTATTAGTGCATGCTAAGTAGAGGGTGACTTCATGACCAGCGTCCAGCCAGGTCTCCCATGGGTGTCCTGGGCGGAACATCGCACACGTGTTGTTGCATTTCCTTACTGTCACCTCATAGGATGGCATAAGAAAATCATCTCATGAATTCCTGCAGACACTGCCTTTTCCCCATATGAGTTAGCCATATATCTTTGCTGCTTTGCTGTAATAAATCTTTCTGGTGATTACACCTATATGCTGACTCACGTGAGTTTTATTTTGTAAATCTCTGGGGCCAGCCACTTTGGTGATACCAAAAACACTCCTGAACTGAATTTTAAGTTTGCTGAGCCAATTTTTTGTCAGGTGAAGATAGCATTCAGGGCATGTGTGGGCAGAGGGTACAGCATAAACAAAAGCATGGGGGTGGGCATCTACACAATGTTGGGGAGACGGGAGGATGCACACCTAATTAATTGTTTCCTAAGCAGTAAGTTTCAGAAAAGCGGTGTCAGAAAATATAAGCACCAGTCAGAGCTCAGCAATTCTTCCATTAAGTATTACTTCTTAATACTTTAGAAGTTTTCACAATGAGGAACAGGTAAAATTGGGTGGTTCAATGGATATATGAGACAGCGAAAGAATGATAGGTTTTTATCCTTATTACACTTTTGAGTAAATTATTTGTGCTATTATAAGTAAAGTATTAATAGTCTGGAAAATTATTAGCCAGTTAGTTACTTATATCCTACATTTTCAAAAATAGAATCTGGATTGAAGTTCTCTTCAACTCAATAGTTATTGCAATAAACTATGGTGGTTTTTTTTTAATCCTATTCATAAATTCTGATAAATATCAGAAGAGGCAATAAATGTTGCACTCAATGATATTAGCATTTTGTTTTATATATTTTGGGGTGTTTGTCAGTTTAAAACTACCTTATAAGTTTTAAAATATAATACCTCTACAAAATGAAATTTATCATTTATGTGTTATATGTAATATGAAACGATGTATCAACAACTTAAAATACAGTGTCTGTAAAATACTAGTATAGTGTCTGTATGGATGAGGCTGCTAAACATTTGGTTTTCAAAACAAGCTGTCCATGGGTAGGAGGAAAGATGGCTGCAATCTAAGAAAGTTCTGTCTGCTTGCTCCTAGCACCGGACCAGGCTTGTGGCTAAACTGCAGAACACTTGACTTGAAAAATAGCTGATCTGAACTACTGTGAGCAGAGAGGGGACAGGAGAAGAAGCAGAAAGGATGAGCCAACTTGTGCTCGGAGGCCAGAAGGAAGGCGCCGCAGTGCAGTCACTGCCGCCCAGGAGTGTGGTGTCTCAGCCCCACACAGGGATTCCCCAACCCAGAGCAACAGCGAAGGGAAGAGAGTCCACTTAGCATCAGGCAGTGGGAATCAGTGGAGAGTCAGTCCGCCTGGGAGACTCAGACCAGGCAAAAAGTGATTGCTCGGTTATACCGCCAACCTGGGAAGTTTGCCCTGATGGGTGTCTGCAGGAGGGGCCAAGCAGCAGGACTTCAGAGTGGCAGAGGCGTCTGAGCGGTTCACCCACAGTGAATCAGAGGGTCCAATTGTCCTCTGAAAGGATGTTGGCAGAGAGCAGGTCTGGGGCCAGACAGAGTGCCCTGGGTAAGAGGAGCAATTTTTCCCACCTCTAGCGAGGAGGAGCACGTCTTCCTCCGCCTGTGGGGTGGCTCTGGGCTAGATCTGTGCCCATGCATTTGGGCCTGGCAGCATGAAGGACTTAGACATCTGGACTGGTGCCAGAAGCCTCGTCCAGTGAGAGCTGGCCTTGCTGAAAGATAACAGAGCCAGTGGGGCTGGGTTTTTCTGTTTGTTTGTTTTTACTTTTTTTTTAATATCCCTCCTACATGGGGTGGAGACAAGGGGATGCCAGTGACCCAGGAAGAGCTGAGGCATTGGAAGGAGAGGAAGTGCCAGCCACACCTCCTATAGCCATGGACACCATCCCCAGTGTGAGTCTGTTTAAACCATCCTGACAGGGACCTGGATACCCGCCACAGAGCCCAGTCCCCTGTGGGAAGGGGGAGAGCAGCTCAAAACAAAGGCATTCAAGGTAAGAGTCAGAGGCAGACCCAGCCTCTGGGCTATGCAGGCCCCACCCACTGGACTACTTGGGATCTGTCCTGCAGGGCTCCCATTAGGTTTCCCAGGGTCAGGCAGGGACACTGACTCACACTGGCCTGCCCCAGTGAGCTTCCCAGGAGGCCCAGGACTGACACACCAAAGGGCCAGAAGCAACAGCATCAGAGCAAAATCCAGGGAGCAACACAAATAGCAGCTCCAAAGGTGTTTTTTTTTTTTCTTTCTTTCTTCTCTTTTTTCTTTCATATTCCCTTATTTCTATCTGTCATTTTAGCCTATTTTTTTCTCTTTCTCTTTACTTTTAAAATTTTTTATTTTTTATTTAATTTTTCTTTATTTTATTGTTTTTACTTCCCTCTTCTATATTTTATTGTATTCAGTAATATTACTCTTCTAAAATTATTACTATTATTTCATTTATTTATCCTATTTTATTTTCTATACTTATTCTATTTCTTGTCACTTACTTCATTGCTTTCATTCTCTATTTTCATTTCTTTTAATTTTCCTTTATTTAGGTCTTGTGTCTCTTAGTACTCATTTTTTGTGTTTTTTTGTTTGTTTTTCAGTATTTTTGTTGTTTTTATTATTGTTATTGTTTTGTGTGTGTGTGTGTTATTTTCAGATTTGTCTTGTTTTGTACTGTCAGCACTTGTATAACAATTGGCATGATGTGGTCGGGGTTGAGACTCACAGTCAACAAGCCTGAGGGCTGAGCCAAGCCACTACTGGACTACAGAAACCAAAACCAAAATTCAAAAGGAAAGTGCATATAACCAACACAAGGGGCATTCCTAGAGTACCCAATTCAGAAGAACACTGGGTCCCACAGGAAGACCACCCTACCAACTTTTGGAGGCATACAGCAGTTTTATCCAAAACACAGGAACAAACAGAAAGAAACAAGAAAAATGGGAAAATAAAGAAACAGGCCCCAAATGAAAAAACAGGAGGCATCTCCAAAAAAGAGCTAAATGAAACAGAGGCAAGCAATTTATCAGATAAAGAGTTCAAAGTAATGGTAATACAAATGCTCAAAAAACTTGCTGATACTACAAGGAACTTAATAAGAACAAGAACTTAGTAGGAACTACATCAACATGACAAAGGACATGGAGACCATGAATAAAAACCAGTTAGAAATCAAGAATGACATAGTTGAAATAAAGAATACCTTGGAAATAATCAACAGTAGATTAGGGGGTCCCAGAGTCCTTCCATGCCAGCTTTGTCATTTCTTCGTTATCAGCCTAGCCCAACCTCACCATGGTGGATACCTTCGCAGGCACCTGGAAGCTAATGGACAGCAAGAATTTCTATGACTACATGAAGTCAATCGGTGTGGGTTTTGCTACCAGGCAAGTGGCCAATATGACCAAGCCTACCACAATCATTGAAATAAATGGGGACACGATCACCATAAAAATGCAAAGCACCTTCAAGAACTCAGAGATCAGCTTCAAGCTGGGGGTGGAGTTTGATGAGACAACGACAGATGACAGGAAGGTCAAGTCCACCGTGATGCTGGATGGAGGCAAACTTGTCCATGTGCAGAAATGGGATGGGCAGAAACAAAACTTGTGTGGGAGCTCGTGGATGGAAAACTCATCCTGACGCTCACCCATGGCAATGTAGTGTGTACGTGCACTTACGAGAAGGAGGCATGACCAGCCCACTGCTTCACTGACTGCTCCGCTGCCAACTGGCTACCCCTGGACTCAGCACCAGATTGCCTCGTCTTTTCCTCTGGCGTTTTGTATAAATCCACCTTGGGGGGGAAATTCTTTTGGAATAAATGGGGACACGATCACCATAAAAATGCAAAGCACCTTCAAGAACTCAAAGATCAGCTTCAAGCTGGGTGTGGAGTTTGACGAGACAACAACAGATGACAGGAAGGTCAAGTCCACTGTGACGCTGGATGGAGGCAAACTTGTCCATGTGCAGAAATGGGACGGGCAAGAAACAAAACTTGTGCGGGAGCTCGTGAATGGCAAACTCATCCTGACGCTCACCCATGGCAATGTAGTGTGTACGCGCACTTATAAAAAAGGGGCATGACCTGCCCACTGCTTCACTGACTGCTCCTCTGCCAATTGGCTACCCCTGGACTCAGCACCAGATTGCCTCACCTTTTCCTCTGGCGTTTTGTATAAATCCACCTTGGGGGGGAAATTCTTCTGGGGTCAGGTGCAGCATCCTGGATACAGTTCCAGTTCCCATTGTGTTTGTTCCCATTGTGTCTGAGGTCAATAAAGCAGAGCCAAGCCCAAACAAGCAAACAAACAAAAACAAACAAACAAAAAACACAGTAGATTAAATGAAACAGAGGACCGAATCAGTGAATTTGAATATAAGGTAGAAAAAAATTCCTCCAATAGAGCAGCAAAAAGAAAATATACTTATAAAGCATGAGGACAGTATAATGCAGGGGTGGAGAACCTTTTTTCTGCAAAGGGCCTTTTAGATATTTATAACATCATTCATAGTCCATACAAAATTATCAACTATAAAAATTAGCCTGCTATATTTGGTCAAATATTTGATTAACTTGCCCCTAATGCCTTGGCAGGGACAGACTAAATGATTTTGTGGGCCTTATATGACCCAGGCTGGATATTCCCCACCCCTGGTGCAAGGGAACTGTGAGACAACATTAAATGGAGCAACATCTGCAATATAGAGGTTCCAGAAGGAGAAGAAAGCGAGCAAGGGATAGAGAGCCTGTTTGAAGAAATATTGATAGAAAACGTCCCTAACCTGGGAAAGGGAAAGATCACACCAGTTCAGGAAGCATAAAGAATCCCAATCAAAATGAACACAAAGAGACCCATAGCAAGATACATAATAATTAAAATGGGAAACAAAGACAAAAAATCTTAAGGACAGCAAGAGAGAAAGTAAGTAACCTACAAGAGAGCTAATATAAGGCTGTCAGCTGATTTCTCAACATAAACACTACAGGCCAGAAGGGAATGGCATAAAGTATTCAAAGTAATGAAAAGTAAAGATTTGAAACCAAGACTACTCTATCCAGCAAGGCTATCATTCAAAATTGAAAGTGAAACAAGGAGCTTCCCAGATGAAAACAAAAGGCCAAAGAAGTTTATTCCCACCAAACCAGCATTTCAAGAAATGCTACAGGGACAATTTCAAGAAAAGGAAGAAATAGAGAGAGGGGAACATGGACATAAGGAATAAAAGTGGAAATAAACAAGAGCCTATCAATAATAACCTTAAATGTAAATAGATTAAATAAGCACCAATCAAAAGACAAAGATAGATGATTGAATAAGAAAACATGACCCATAAATATGCTGTCTATAAGAGACCCCCCTTAGAAAAAAGACACACAGAATGAAAGTGAAGAGGTAGAAAAAAATTTCCATGTAAATGGAAACGACAAAAAAGCTAGGGTAGCAATACTCACATCTGACAAAATGGGCTTCAAAATAAAGACAATAACAAGAGACAAGAATGTCATTACATAATACTAAAGGGATCCAGCCAACAAGAGGACATAACCCGGGTAAACATATATGCACCTAATATAGGAGCATATAAATGTATTATAAAACAACAACAACCAACTCTTGAAGGACTTTAAGGGAGAGATAAACAGCAATATAGTTATAGTAGGGGACCTTATCACCCCACTAATATCATTAAATAGATCTTCTAGACAAAAATTCAACAAGGAAACAACGGATTTAAATGACACAATAAAGCAGAGGGATTTAATTTATATTTACAGAACATTTTACCCCAAGGCTGCAGAATATACATTCTTCTTAAGTGTACATGGAACATTCTCAAAGATAGGTCACATGTTAGAACACAACATAAGTGTTTACCAGTTCAAAAAGATTGAAATCATAACAATATCTTCTCAAATCACAATGGCATAAAACTAGAAAACCAAAAAACTCAAAAACATTCAAACATGTGGAGGCTAAATAGCATGTTATTAAACAATAAATGGGTTACTAAAGAGATAAAGGAAGAAATAAAAAATTACATGGAAAACAATGAAAATGAACACACAACAAAGCAATATCTATGGGACACAACAAAAGCAGTCCTGAGAGGGAAGTTCTTAGCATTTCAGGCCTATCTCAAGAAACACAAAAAAGCTCAAATAAAAGATCTAACTCAACAACTAAAATCATTAGAAGGAGATCAACAAAAAAAGCTTAGAGTAAGTAGAAGGAAGGAAATAATAAAGATCAAAGCAGAAATAAATGACATAGAGATTTTAAAAAAATACAAAAGATTAATGAAACCAAGAGTTGGTTCTTTGAAAAGATAAATGAGTTTGGAGAAACTTTACCTAGAATCATTAAGAAACAAAGAGAGTTGACCCAAATAATTAAAATCAGAAATTAAAGAGGCAAAGTAACAACTGACATCACAGGTATATAAATATTGTAAGGAAATACTATTAACAACTATAATTCCAACAAAGTAGACAACCTGGGCAAAATGGACATATTCCTGGAAACATACAATCTTCCAAAACTCAATCAGGAAGAATAAGAAAACCTGAAGAGGCCAATAACAAATAATGAAATTGAAGCAGCAATAAACACACACACACACAACAAACAAAAAACAAAACAAAACTCCCAGCCAACAGAAGTCCTAGATGGATGGCTTCACAGGTGAGTTTACCAAACATGCAAAGAAGAACTGACACCTGTCCTCCTCAAAATATTCCAAAAAGTTAAAAAAGGAACACTTCTTTTTCTGAGGCCAGTATTATTCTAATTCTAACACCAGATAGAGACACTACCAAGAAAGAATATTACGTAGGTGCTAAAATCCTCAGCAAAATATTAGCAAATGGGATCCAGCAATACATTAAAAAGATCACATACCATCATCAAATGGGATTTATTCCACGGATTCAAGGCTGGTACAATATTTGTGAATCAATAAATGTGACACATCACTTAAACAAAATGAAGGATAAAAATCAAATGAACATATAAATAGATGCAGAAAAAGCATTTGTTAAAATCCAGCACCAATTTTTGATAAAAACTCAGCAAAGTGGGAACAGAGGGATGATACCTCAACATCACAGAGGCCATATATGACAAACCTGGAGCCAATATCAAACTCAATGGGCAAAAACTAAAAATGTTTCCCTTAAGAGCAGAAGCAAGACAGGTCTGTCTGCTTTCACCACTCTTGTTCAACATAGCATTGGAAGTCAGTCATAGTTTCATACAAGAAGAAGAAATAAAAGGCATCCACATTGGAAAAGAGGAACTAAGACTGTCATTATTCATAGATGACATAATTTTGTGCATTAAAAATAAAGACTTAACAAAAAAGTAACTAGATTTCATAAATGAATTTGGCAAAGAAACAGGATACAAAATTAACATCCAGAAATCAATGACATTTTTATACAGCAATAATAAACTCTCAGAAAAAGAAAATAAAAAATAATCCCATATACCATTGCAACAAAAAATAAATAATAAACTTAACCAAGGAGATAAAAGACCTAACCTCAGAAAGTTATAGAACACTTAAAAAAAAAGATAAAGGAAGATAAAAACAAGTGGAAGACTACACTGTGTTCAGGATTGTAAGAATTAACATCATTAAAATGTCCATACTACCCAAAATAATCTATAGGTTTAATGCAATCCCTATTACAGTACCATTGGCATATTTCACAGATATAGAAAAAATATTCCAAATATTTATATGGAACCCAAAATGACCCTGAATAGCCACAGCAATCTTAAGAGAGAAGAACAAAGTTGGAGGGATCATAATTATGATCATCTATACTAAAAACAGCCTGGTACTGACACAGGAACAGCATACAGATCAATGGAACAGAACAGAGAACCCAGAAATAGACCCATGCCATTATGCTCAATTAATTTGTGACAAAGGAGGCAAGAGCATATAATAAAGCGAAGACAGTATCTTTAATAAATGGTGTTGGGAAAATTGGACAGATACATGTAACTAGAACACCAACTTACACTAATCACAAGAATAAACTCAAAATGGATAAAAGACAAATGTAAGTCACAAAACCATAAAAGGCTTAGAAGAAAACATAGGCAGTAAAATCTCAGACATCACACATAGCCAATACATCTTCGGGGGCAAGAGAAACAAATGAAAAAAAAGGGCATGTACCTTGGTTGCGGGCACATCCCCAGTGGGGAGTGTGCAAGAGGCAGCTGATCGATGTTTCTCTCATCGATGTTTCTGATTCTCTCTGTCCCTCTCCCTTCCTCTCTGTAAAAAATCAATAAAATATATTTTTAAAAAAACTAAAAAGCTTCTGTACATCAAAAGAAACCAAAATGAAAAGGGAACCCACAGTATGGGATAACATATTTGCCAAAGATACATCTGATGAGGGGTTAACTTCCAAAATATGTAAAAACTCATACAATTTAACAAAAGGAAGACAACAAATCCAATTAAAAACTTGGCAAAGAACCTGAGTAGACACTTCTCCAAAGAGGACATATGAATGACCAAGAGGCATATGAAAAATGCTCAAAGTCACTAACCATTAGAGAGAAACAAATTAAAATTATAGTGAGATATCACCTCATACCTGCCAGAATGGCTGCCATCAATAAATCAACAAACAATTGCTGGTGAGGATGCGGAGAAAAAGGAACCCTAGTCCACTGCCGGTGGGAATGCAGGCTGGTGCAGCCACTGTGGATAACATGGTGGAGTCTCCTCAAAACATTAACTGTGGAACTGGTGTTAGACCCAGTGATTCCACTTCTGGGACTATATCCTAATTATCCCAAAATGCTAATCAAAAATAATATATGTGCCCTTATGCTCATAGCAGAGTTATTTATAATAGCTCAGATCTGGAAAGAGCCCAAGTGCCCATCAGTAGACGAGTGGATTAAAAAACTGTGGTACTTTTACACAAAGGAATACTCTCTGGCTATAATAAAGAAGGATTGCTTACCTTTTGCAATAGCATAGAGAGACCTGGAGACCTTTATGCTAAGTGAAATAAGCCAGTCAGTGAAAGAGAAATATTACCCATAGCAGAGTTATTTATAATAACTCAGATCTGAAAAGAGCCCAAGTGCCCATCAGTAGATGAGTGGATTAAAAAACTGTGGTACTTTTACTCAAAGGAATATTATGTGGCTATAATAAAGAAGGATTGCTTACCTTCTGCAATAGCATAGAGAGACCTGGAGACCTTTATGCTAAGTGAAATAAGCCAGTCAGTGAAAGAGAAATATTACATATCTCACTTACATGTGGAATCTAATGAACAAAATAAACTAATGAACAAAATAAGTCCAGAGGCATGGATGCATGGGACAGACTGTTGAATTGCAGAGCAGAGTGGCATGGAGGAGGGGCATGGGGAGAGATTAACCAAAGAATTTATATGCATACTAGAGGCCCAGTGCACAAAATTGTGCATGAGGAGGGGGGTCCCTTAGCCTGGCCTGCACCCTCTCACAATCCGGGACCCCTTGGGATCGGGCCTAAACTGGCAGTTGGACATCCCTCTCACAATCGGGGACGCTGACTCCTAACCACTCACCTGCCTGCCTGCCTCATCACCCCTAACCACTCTGCATGCCTGTCTCATCACCCCTAACCCCTTGCCTGCCTTCCTGATTGCTCCTAACCATCTCTCCTTCGGCCCCCGCCTCCACAGCTTTGTTCGTAATAACGTCTGGAAGGTCGTTCAGCTGTCCGGTCTAATTAGCATATTATGCTTTTATTATTATAGATTTGAAAGAACACATGAAAATATGCTTTTGAGATATTTAAATCAATTCCTATATCTCAGGTATTAGTACATTTTTAAGTGAACGAAATACAGATACCTAAATTAAAAATCAATATACAAACTTAGCAATACTGCTGAGGGTCAACATAATGCATACTAGGTGTATCGGTTAATAATGGCAGATTTTCGCCCTGGCCGGTTTGGCTCAGTGGATAGAGCGTTGGCCTGGGGACTCAGGGGTCCCAGGTTCGATTCCGGTCAAGGGCATGTACCTTGGTTGCAGGCACATACCCAGTGGGGAGTGTGCAGGAGGCAGCTGATCGATGTTTCTCTCTCATCGATGTTTCT
>NW_005353920.1:227689-249084 GCF_000412655.1 Myotis brandtii
TAATACTTCCCAGGCAAGATCTTTTAATGTGTCTTTAACTGGTTTTGAAGTGTGTGATGGTGCATTATCATGAAGCAAAATTACTTTGCCATGTCTTCTGGAACATTCTGGTCATTTCACAATCAAGTGTGTTCAAATTGATTATTTGTTGTCAGTAGCTATCAGTATTAACGGTTTCACCTGGTTTTAGAAGCTCATAATACACCACACCTTCCTGATCCCACCAAACGCAGAGCATTGTTTTCTTTCTTGAAGCGATTTGGTCTTGCAGTCGATGTTGATGGTTGACCTGGATCAACCTACGATTTTGTGCATTTGGGATTCTCAAAATAAATCCATTTTTCATTGCCAGTCACAACTCGACCCAAAAAAGACTTTCTTTCATGCCATTGAAGCAACATTTTACTGATGATTTTTCAGTTTTCCATTTGTCTTTCGTTCAATTGCTGTGGCACCCATTTTCCTTCCTTTAAAATTTTTTTCCATTGCTTGTAAAGGATCGGAAATTGTTTGCTGAGCAACGTTTAATCTTTCTGCAAGTTGTTTTTGAGTTGACATGCATCTTCATCCAATAATGCTTGTAATTGTTGGTCTTCAAACTTTTTCAGTTGACCTGGACGTTCTTTGTTTTTCACATTGAAATCATCACTTTTAAAGCATTTAAACCAGTGTTCACAAGTATCTTAAGATGGAGCATGTTCACCATAAGCTTCCTGAAGTATACCACAACTTTTTCTTCAAAATAAAGTAATGAATTAAAACTTAGTGCAAATGCTCTTTTTTGGGCACGGAATTCGACATTTTTAAGCATAAAAATATCTATGATGTTAACACCTTCAGCAAATTTGACACATGAAGTTTTGAAGCTTGCTGTCAATACAACAAATTAGCATACATATCAAATCCCATATATATATCAACATATGTGTAACTCCATCTATTGAAAATAATCCGCATTGTTAACTGGTACACCTAGAATTGAAATGAAACAAGAATAGAATGTGATGCCCTGGCCAGGTAGCTTAGTTGGTTAGAGCATCATCTCGATAGATCAAGGTTGAGGGTTCAATCCCTGGTCAGGGCACATATAAGAATCAACCAATAATAAATGATCAACCAGTAATAAATAATCAACCAATCATACATAAGCAGAACAACAAATTGATGTTTCTCTCAAATCAATCAATCAACAAATAATTTATACAAAAGAATGTGACATTAAGGTATGTGTCATGTTTTTGGATTCATATAGCTTTAATTATAAAAAAGTGTTTTTTCAATTCTTATGTATACCAACATTTTCATAAATTTGGATAATATTCTGATAAATTTCACCTTGCAAACATTTTTATCACATGTTTTCAAAAGACTTTGTTATTCTTGATGTATATACATTTCATTATAAGTTCATTATTAATTTATGTACTGAATAATATGGGCCAAGCCCTGTTCTAAGGAGCAAGAATATGCAAGCCAACCAACCAACCAAACACTGCTATTCTGGAGGACACATGCCCATTACAAGGAAATGCTCCATAATGGGAGATGTACCTCTTATGAATGCTTATTCACTTTTGTTCCAGTGACTGTTGCCTTTCAGAAAACCACCTCAATCCTGCACGGCCTTAAACAACAAGAATCAATTTATTTTGCTCATAAATATGTAATGTGGTTAGGAGTTGGTGAGGAAGGCTAGTCTCTAAACCATGTGATAAGCTCCCGTGCCTGACAGTTGGTGCTAGTGGTTGTGTGAAAGCTCAAACAGGGCTGAAGGCCTGTAACCTCGGTTCCTGTCCATGTAGACCTCTCCATGTGTCCAGGTCTTCCTCACAGCGTGATGGCTTGATTCCAAGGGTAGGTTTCCAGAGCAAGAGCCAAACAGAAGCTATATTGCTTTAATGACTAACCTCAGCCATCACATAATGCCACTTTCACTGTATTATTACCTCCAAAGGCCTGTCCACGCTCAATTAGAGGATACATAGACTCCATCACTTGATGGAGGAGTGGCAAGATTTCAGAAGACCCGATGGGACTAGAAATATTGTTGCAGCCATTTTTTGAAAAGTACAATTTTCACAACTATAAAATATAGGAAAAATATTATTATATTTTAAAGATACAAACATCATAGTATTTACGAAATAATGAGTAAAACATACTAAAGACTTAATTTTTAAAAATCAACTTACATAAAATAAGCTTTATAATGGAGGTACAGTTACAGTGACTTATCAGAACTCATTGCTCAAAGGCTTGTTAAGAGACTATGGTACATTTAGGTATAAACTTTCATCCTAGTGATCTATTCTAGTCATTGAAATGACGTTGTTGTTTATATGTAGTAAACCTCTGTATGACCAGTAGGTTGCTATTAGTAGCAGTGGTAACTTGAATAAGTCAATCTGAAAGTTAGATATTATGATAAAAATCTTTACAATCAAAATTATGATAAAATAAGTATGAAAGAATGTATATAAACATAGTTATGGATGGGATTTAAAGCTATGTTTATCTTTTGTATATAGACATGAGTAAAGATGAATGTATGCATAAACGACATAGGATTTTGTGTTATATTGTACCACAGATATCACTTGGCAGTTTCTTCTCACTTGGAGATAACACTATGAAACTAGGGTTGAGTTTGAATCAATCATTTTTCTTTTCAGCATACATTTATCAAGCATTTATAATAAAGAAAAATCTGTCACAGGATGTCTAACATGACAGGGTCCATACCCTCAAGGATCCTTTAAGATGGTAAAGGTGGTAAAGAAAGTAAAAGCTTTACAGAAGGTATAAACAATGTAACATGGGAGCAAAGAGGAAAGAGAGATTAATTCAGACCTTAGTGGAAAGATGAAGAGAAACATAATGATGTATTGGAATGTGAGGGATCCTAACAAGATGAGTCATTTTTAGATAATGAGGTGGAAAGCTTGGATGAGAATAAAATGGCATTTCTTCCCAGAGTGTTGCTGTATGAGAAAATTTAATTGAATAGGGTAAAATAAGAATTGAAATACATGTAATGTCTTCTGTATTGAGTCAATGAAAAGTTTACTAGCCACTTTTGTAAGTAAAGATAAAGTGCTTGTAATGAGGCAAAAACTCTCAAATCTATCCATTCCTCCTATAAATTCTCTTCTTCCATGTGTACTATGGCTAAAGTCTCCTAAGTAGTTTCCTTGCAACAATTTCTTTTTCCACCAGGCAGGGTCTACAGTACACAGCCATATATTGGAAATGGAAAATTAAGGAAACAAACAGATTTGATTCACTCCTTTGCTCCAACTCTTGGCAAGCTCATCGTTGTCTGGAGCACAAAATTGCAATGCTCTGTGCAATGGTTCTGTTTCATTTCCTGCAATCTGCACATCTTCCCTCCCATCACCCAAAACAACTGACCACCAACACGCACATACTGTCCTATAGTCATGGCAGAATACTTGCAAATTTCCCGATTTTCCTTTTATGTCTTTGTACATGTTGTATTTGTGTCCTTCGATTAACATGATATTTCTCCCCTTCTCTGTAAACTTCTTACTCAAATACACTGAGTGGCCAGATTATTATGACCACCCCATCAGTACTTCATTGACACTTCCAAAAATACTGCATATTGAAACTTCCTAAGCAAATCCTCTCAAGGTTTTATTATTATTATTTGCATAACTAATTCACTTCATTGTACTGATGGGGTGGTCATATTAATCTGGCCAGTCATAATAATCTGGCCACTCAGTGTATATCTTACTCTTTAAAGTTTTTCTTCAAAACTGTGAGTTACTTACTTCTTCCTCTTTAGTCCCATGGAACCTTAATTGATAAAATGATATTTATCGTGTTTTATATTCTGCAAGAATGGAACGGTATTCAATTTATCTTTGCATCATTTCATAGAGTCTTAGTAGGCTCCTTTTTTTCACCTTAAGTACAGTGCTTTTTCTTAATCATTTTCATGTTACTTCTTGAGAAAAGGAAAACATGAGAAGCATTTAATAAGTGACCAAACATAATTTAAAACAAGCTAAATTAGGAAAAGGTAACAAAATACGAATCTTAAAAGAATTTTGAAGACATGTTTATAGGCATAGATGTTAATGAGAGAAAACAGAAATGATTGAAGGATCTAAACGACACTATAAAAATAGCTTACCAGTATAAATTTAGAGCTAGCATTGCTTGTATATAGATTTCTACTATCTAATTAGCCATATTACTTGGAATTGAAATTAAGGATTGTGATTCTTACTTTTCCAAATTCATTAGATTGTATGCAGCCCTCTTTCCTCAATGCTTAGGTGGCACTATTCTTATCAATGAATATAATTTGTTAGTGGATTTCCATTTATAGTCAAGAAAAGTGTTTTATGAAAGAAAAAATATAATATTTGACTTTATGTCACAAGCTGAAAACTGTCTGTATTCTACATACTATTCTCTCATTGATTTCAGTTTATAAAATATGCTCATCATTGAATTTTTATGTCTAGGCAAGTTGTTGTAATCTTTAGAAGGATTACATCAAGCTGTTGAGCCTGGTCATATGTACAGTCAATAGGGATCTCTCCAGCTACATGCAATTTTATACTGATTTAGGCAAAATAGAAAATTTGCAGCTAATTTACAACACCCAAAATGGCAATGTTGAAGTTTGAGTAATTGAACAAATGGATATTATACTGAGTCATAAATGTAGATTTAAAAAATATGCTACAAGAATGTCACAATTAATGCTCAATTTACCAAAGGTTTTACAATTGGATCTATAAACAAATACAGTAGCTTATAAGCCATACAGTCCAACAAGCTCACTTTAGTGTGTGTATAATCTAGCTGGGCATCACAAATGAATTGTCTGGATAACATATTAAAGAGTAGAGGCAGCCAGCACCCCGTAACATGTGGTTCCCACTTTTATGGGTTGAAAAGTTGGATATACTCTGCTTTTCTGGTGGAGTATCAGTAGAGCTTGCCTGAATTTTGACGTTTACAATAACGTGCAAACGCTTCTAATAAGTGCCAACATGGGCATTGAAAAATACTATGATGTCTTTAACTTGATGGGAAATAAAGTAAAAATAAATGTTTTATATGGGAAAATGATTAATAATTATATGGTTTGTGCTTATGGACCCAACAAAGGAGATGATTACTAAAAACAGAAAGAAGACGGGGCAAACATTTGAAGGTAATTCAAATTAAACATATTTTTTGATAGTTTCCTATGAGTCTCTATAAATCATCATGAAAATATATTTCAGGTGGGATAGAATATTATCATAGGTCATTTATGGAATTCTAAGCATTTCTATTTTTTTAATATACAAAAATATAATTTTCATTTGAAATATAGTGTAATGAATGAATAGCTTAACCAGAGTGTATCTTCTAAATACAAACTTTAATATCAGCAAATATATTTCCAGAGAAAATATGACAGCTGGAATGCTGATACATTTGAGGACACAGATTTTTTTCCTCCACTAAGTTTGGGGCTTCCATTATGAAGAAGGCTGAATTTGTTGTAGAAGAACATACTGCTTGAGAGTGGGGCTAAGACCAGCTCAGCTTCAGGGCTCTTCCAGGTTGAATTCACACCACAGAATATGAAGGATGTGATAAATTTGGAGATGATTAGTTGACTTTATTTCAGATCACATGTGAAAAACATCCCCAGAAACCTTTTTAAAATAAAATTAATTCAGTTTTATTTACATACAATAATATGTCTTCATTTATGTGTCTATTTTAATGAGCAACTACAATCAAACTACAGAAAACTTTCATCACCCCAAAATATTCCCCATGTCCTTTCCCTGTCAATTCAACCTCTTACAATCAACCTCAGGAAATCACTAATTTTTCCCCCCACTATAAAGTTAGACTTTTCTAGTGTTTCATAGAAAAGCAATCACAGGCTATATTTTTAATGTCTGAATATGAGGTCCTAGGAAGATTTGTTTACAAATCTTTTTGGAATATATATCTTCATTTCTCTTGGTTAAATACCTAGGATAGGAATTGCTAGGTTTTATTATGTATGTGTTTCATTATTTAGCAAACTGCCAAAAGTGTTTTTCAAAGTAGTGGTAGAGTTTATACTCCCCTCGTTGCTCCACAACTTCACCAATAGTTGGCATGGTTAATCTTTACAAGGTTAGTTACTTTAATCAGTATGTGTTGGTATCTGATTATAGATTTAATTTGCATTTCCCTGATAACAAATGATGTTGAGAATTTTCATGTACATTTTGTCCACTTTTGTAGAACTTTTATGAGTCACCTATTTCAATCTTTTGCCTATTTTGTATTGGCTCATTTACTTATTTTTGAGTTGTAATAGTAGTTCTTTAATATTCATCATGCAAATTAGGGTTTGACACATGAATTGTGAATATCTTCTCCTGGTCTATGGCTTGCCTCTTCATTGTCTTTATAGTTGCCTTTGAAGTGTTTAACGAAACTTCATTTTGATGGAGTTTCATTTATCAAATATTTTTCATGGAAGTTCCTTGGTAACTTTTAAAAATTAATTGACCATAAATATGTAGGTCTGTTTCTGGATTCTGTGTTCTGCTCCATTCACCTCAAGCTGTATTCTTACATACATACTATCCATTCTTGACTACAGTAGTAACTTTATAACAGGTAAATTTAGAAGTCTGAAAAGCAGGCAGCCTAAGTCCTCCTACTGTGTTCATATTTTCAAAATTGTTTGCCTGTACCAGGCCTGCTGTATATCCATATAAATTGCAGAATCATCTTGTTAATTTCTACATAAAATGCCTATGGAAATTTTACTGGAATTGCAATGAATTTATAGGCCAGTTGGGGATAATTGTCAGTTTATGATGAACTAACATATTATGGCTCTCCATTTATTTAGTTTTTTAATTTCTCTCAGCAATTCTTTGTAGTTTGTGTTTTATGAATTCATACTTAATTACTTTATATTTTTGAATGTTATTATAAAGTGTTCTATAAAAATTTCAATTTTAAACTGTCCCTTACTAGCATATAAAAACAAAATCAAATTTTTATTGACCTTGTATCATGCAACCTTGCTAAACTAACTAACTCATCTTTTGTAGCATCCTTGCTTTTTTACTTATTTATTTATTTTTGAATGGAAATGTTGTTATGCTCTACATACAAAGATGACTTTATTAATTTCCTATTTGTAAGACTTTTATTTATTTCTCTAATCTTACTGCAGTGGTTTGGGTCTCTAACACAATGTTTAATTGAAGTGTTAAAAATGGACATTCTTGCCATGTTTGCTGATCTTAGAGGAAAAGCATGCAGCCTTTTACCTTATGTATGATGTTAGCAGTATATTTTTTTCTGGATTACCATTACCAGATTAAGGAAATTCCCTTTTATTCTTAATATTCTGAGTATTTTTATCATAAATGAGTATCCAATTTATGAAATTACTTTTCTGAATCTTACAAAATAATGTAATGTTCTTCTTTACACTGATAATATGGTAAAATAAATTATTATTTTTTAATTTTTCAATATTAAACCAACATGCCATAGCAAAATAAACTTGTTTATGGTTTTTCTTTTACATATTACTGGATTAAATTTGCTATATATTTTTTCTATTTTTTTAATGATATTATGTTAGTTGCAGGTGTACAAAATAGTGGTTAAACATTTATAAAACTTACAAAGTGATCCTCCTGATAAGTCTAGTAACCACCTAATACCATCCATAGTTATTATAATATTCTTGACTGTATGCCCTAAGATTCTTTTGTTAAATTTAGTGGGGTGACATTGTTTAACAAGATCATGTAGGTTTCAAGTGTATATTTCCATGATACATAGCTTATGTTTTAATAAAGATTTATGCATCCATGACCATAAAAATATTGGTCTTTAGTATTTTTTTATTATCATAACTGATCTGGTTTTGCTATCTGGGTAATGCTGGCCTTATAAAATGAGATTCCTTTACTTTTGTTTTCTACATGAGCTGTGTAAATAGATGAGGAAACTGATAAACAAAGAGATTATAATAATTTTTCCAAGATAACTGGTATACAGCTTGTAAAGAAGTGGCAAAGCTGGATCAAAAACCAAGCAGTTTGGCTCCAGAACCAATACTTTAAGTTTTATTCTACATCTAATTTTAACAGAACTAGAAATACAATTTTATGGGAGTTCACAAGAGAGTAAAGCTGGCTTTTGTGCTGACCTTAGGAATAAAGAGCATGCCTTGCCAGACACAGTTATAAAGGAACAGAAGCAGGAGAAATGTTCTATTTGTCATTTTATTGACATGTAATAGGAGCTGAAAAAAAACTTGGTCCTTATCTAGTACATGTCACTCTTTCAAATTAAGAACATGGGACATAAAAATGATAATTGATTCTAAAAAGGTCACATAGTGAATTAGAAATAAGTCTGGTAATAGAACCTAGGTTTCCTGACTTCCGGTTCAGAGCTCTTTCTACAACACCTTCTACTTTGCAACATACTTTACAGATTGTTCTATTATGTGCACGAGTCTGTCTTTTCCACAGGGCTATTCATCATCTGAGGGCGGGGACTACAGCATCCAGAGCACAGTTCTAAAGCAAATACAAATGACATCTATCAAAAAACCAAGGATACAACCTTGTATGTTTTTTTGTTGTTGTTTGAAACTAATATGTATGGTTCATTTATTTACATTAATGAATGTTTAATAATATTTTCATAAGTATATAGTATGCTAAATCTACCCCAGGTGATAGAAATATAATGATGAATTTTGAAAAGAGAATTTAGCACACAGTTGCTTAAGCATGATATCCTATCTCATTGTTTGATGCCTTTGCTTGAAATGTCCTCCCCCATAATATTCATTTCAAACACTTGCTTCCTTGAGAAGTCTGGCTTAATGGACTTTAAAATAACACTCTCTTTATCTTCTATGTGCCTCATCCCTACCTCTATTACAACACTTAGCACACCTTAATCACGTACTGTTCTGTAAAAGCATGTCATTCCTACAAGACCTGGAAGGTTGGGCAGTCACATTCTAATTTTCTTATTCAAATTTATATCCTCATCTAAGCACAATTTAACCAAATGCTAACACAATAATTGACACATAGTAGGTACTGAATAAACTAATCTATGTTGAATAAGCAGTAATACGCTTTCACCTTAAGCGATGCATAAGTTTAATCATTAATTTTGGGGGTAAGTTTTTCAAAGTCCATATGAATTAAATCAGTGATGTAATTAATAACAAAACACTATTTATTCACTTGGTTCATGTTTCTTCTCCTTCAACTTTCAGATATCAATAAGTTGTGATACATAGATTATGTTAATTGAAGCAGATTTTACCTTAATTTGAGGTTAAAACATTTTCAAAATTCATTTCTCAATGGATCATAGAGTGTGTGAAATCTATCATTTGGATAATATAACACACATTTATTGAATGGCCTCATGTTTACTGAACTTGGATTTCATTGGCGTGCAGATGAACCACAATAGAGATACCAAGAAAGTAGAGAAAGTGGAAATCCTGATAGATTATTTAAGGAAAGAAATAGTAGGATTGATTGGCATATTAGATGAAGCTACAAGGGTGAAGGAGACAGAAAAGAGTCTACCTGTCTAATCTTAGGAATCAGAAGAATGATAGTTTCTCAAAGCAAAATTGAGGAGTAGGTCAAATAAATATCTTAGGAGGGCAGAAGAATTTATGTAGGGATGTGCTTATTTCATATAACCAGCTAATCTCTCATATAGCAACACTACAAAGGCCATGTAAATATAAAATTAAATGGTCAATGAGAGGACAGAGATGTAAATGTGATGATGTCATCAAAATATTAAACACTACCTAAAGAAATACCAAACTAATCTGACATTTGTGAGCCCTCAAAGGAAATGGCTTAACTAAGTACAGTCCATGGGCCCCACTCACAGGTTCATGGCATCAAAGTCAATTTACTAGTATAGTCTTCTATAGGTATATCTGAGTAAACAAAAAGGTTACCAGATATAAAAGGAAGCTTCTTACCTGAAAATGAGAGAAACATCATTAACAACAACAACAACAAGAGACTCAACTTAGACTAAAGAGAGCTGACTGAAATGTAGAAAATAAAATTGAAAACATTTTTAGAAAAGAACAAAAATATAATGATAGAGCCCAGCCAGCATGGCTCGGTGGTTGAGCTTTGACCTATGAATCAGGAGGTCACGGTTTGATTCCCAGTCAGGGCATATGCCCAGGTTGCAGGCTCGATTCCTAGTGTGGGGTGTGCAGGAGGCAGCCAATCAATGATTCTTTCTCTCTCATCATTGATGTTTCTATCCCCCTCTCCCTCTCCCTCTCTCTGAAATCAATAAAAATATATTTTTTAAAAAGACAATGATAGTGTTAATGTAAAAACATTCAAACCTGTAAAGATTTTTTGTGAGTTTATTTGAGCCAAACTGTCGACAATTGCAGGGAAGCAGAATCTCACAGGATTGGGATAATGCTCCGGAGAATGGCAGTTCTTCACCTTGTTTTATACATTTCAATCAAAGGATGATACATACAGTTGGTTACAGGAAATCCATTGGTGGTAGATTAGGGAGGCGGGAGAAATCAAAGAGGGGAACCTCTGGGACTGGATAAAAAGTAAAATGATAGACAACTTCTTTTACTTAGGCAGGTACAGGATAGTTAGCAGTCAACAATTAACATGACAACAATAGCAATGAAGGAATTTATGGTCTCTGTCCTGGAGCCCAGACACTTTGGTTGTGCCCTGAGGGGTCTGGAAAAAGGGAAGTTACAAGTTACCCTTACATTTCACAGGTGTGTTATCTTAGATACAAAAAGACAATAGGCCCAGTTAAGGGAAAGATTGACCTTTATCAGGGAAGATACTGGCCTAGGACATGACTACCCACCATAAACTGCCTTTAGTTAAAGTTTTAATTTCAGACCATCCTTTGTAGTTCCTTTAGGTCTTTGGGGTTTGCAACACTGCCATGCAGGCCTTCCCAGAGCTCATCTGGTTAGCATGTGGCCTTTTTTTCCGTCCACAATAGAAACTAAAAATGTATAAAAGATAATAAAATAATCACATAATGTCTGCATTTTACCATTGATTTGAGTGTACCCTTAGAAGAATGAATGTAACAGGACATTAGAAGCCCAGGACATTTTTGGAAATTGTATGCCCTCTAGCAACTTTGTGTGAATTTGTATACAAGCACTATTTTTTGAATTATATAAAATGTTATAAATATATTTTAAAAATTGAAGACCAGTCCAAGAGATATAATAAACAAATCAAGAAGTACAGAGAGAACAAGAACAGAGGAAGAAATGGTCCAGGAAATGTTTTTTTTTTTAAAGTCCTAAAACTAAAGGACGTGAGTTTCCAATCATTCCTGACAAAAAGATGAAACAAACTCAGAAAGACGCATCAGTACAAAATTTAAAAAGACTGGGAATAAAGAGAAAATTACACACATTTCCAGACAGAAAGATGAGAAGACAGATACACATAAAGTCTCAATGAAGTCTGGCTCCAGACTTCTCAACGGCAACACTAGAATTGAGAACATATGAAAAAAAAAATAGCTTTAAAATTCAGAAAGATAATAACCACTGAAGAAATTGAAGCAGTGATCAAAAATCTTCTAGCAAACAAAAGCCTGGTCCGGATGGCTTTACAGGTGAGTCCTACCAAGCATTCAACGAAGAACTAAAACCTATCCTCCTCAGACTATTCCAAAAAATTCAAGAGGAAGACACACTTCCAAGCTCTTTCTATGAAGCCAGCATTACCCTAATTCCAAAACCAGATAAAGTCACCACAAAAAAAGAGAATCACAGGCCAATATCCTTGATGAACATAGATGCTAAAATTCTCAACAAAATTCTAGCAAATTAGATCCAGCATTACATTAGAAAAATCACACACCATGACCAAGTGAGATTTATTCCGGGGGTGCAAGGATGGTACAATATCTGCAAATCAATAAACTTGATACATCACATAAACAAATTGAGAGACAAAAATCACATAATCATATTAATCGATGCAGAAAAAGCATTTTGACAAAATCCAACACCCTTTCTTGATAAAACTCTCAGCAAGGAGGGAATAGAGGGATCATACCTCAACATAATAAAAGCCTTGTATGAAAAACCTACAGCCAACATTATACTCAATGGGCAAAAATGAAACTCATTTCCCCTAAGAACAGGAACAAGACAGGGATGCCCACTTTCACCACTCCTGTTCGATATAGTATTGGAAGTGCTAACCATAGCGATCAGACAGAAGAAGAAATAAAAGGCATCCAAATTGGAAAAGGAGAAGTAAAACTGTCCTTATTCACAAATGACATGATATTGTACATAGAAAACCCCAAAGACTCCATCAAAAAATAATTAGAACTAATAAATGAATTCAGCAAGGTAGCAGGATACAAAATTAATACCCAGAAATCTATGGCCTTTTAATACACCAATAATGAACTCACAGAAAGAGAAACTAAAAAAAACAATCCCATTTACCACTGCACCAAAAAGGTTAAGATACCTAGGAATAAACTTAACTAAGGAGGTAAAAGACCTGTACTCAGAAAACTACAGGACATTGAAAAAAGAGATAGAGGAAGACATAAACAAATGGAAGAACATACCATGTTCATGAATTGGTAGAATCAACATCATTAAAGTGTACATACTACCCAAAGCAACGTACAGATTCAATGCAGTCCCCATTAAATACCAATGGCATATTTCAAAGATCTAGAACAAACTCTCCAAAAATTCATCTGGAATAAAAAAAGACCCTGAATAGCCACAGCAATCCTGAGAAAGAAGAACGAAGTTGGAGGGATCACAATACCAAATATCAAGCTATATTAGCAAACCATGGTTCTCAAAACTGCCTAGTACTGGCACAAGAACAGACATATAGACCAATGGAACAGAACAGTGAACCCAGAAATTGACCCAAGACATTATGATCAACTAATATTTGACAAAGGAGGCAAGAGCATACAATGGAGTCAAGACAGTCTCTTCAATAAATGGTGCTGGGAAATTTGGTCATGTGCGTGCAAAAAAAAAATGAAACTAGATCACCAACTTACACCATACACAATAACAAACTGAAAATGGCTAAAGGACTTAAATGTAAGATGGGAAACCATAAAAATCTTACAAGACTCCATAGGCAGCAAAATAGCAGACATATGTCATAGCAATATCTTTACCAACACAGCTCCTAGGGCAAGCGAGACTAAGGTGAAAATAAACAAATGGGACTATATCAAAATAAAAAACTTCTGCACAGCAAAAGAAATCATTAACAAAACAACAAGAAAGCCCACTGCATGGGAGAACTTATTTGCCAATGTTATTTCAGATAAGGGTTTAATCTCCAAAATTTACAGAGAACTCAACTTAACAAAAGAAAGATAAACAACCCAATCAAAAAATGGGCAAAGGACCTAAATAGACACTTTTCAAAAGAGGACATACAGAAGGCCAAGAGACATATAAAAACATTCTCAAAGTCACTAATCATCTGAGAGATGCAAATCAAAACAACAATGAGATACCATCTCACACCTGTCAGAGTGGCTATCATCAACAAATCAACAAATGACAAGTGCTGGAGAGGATGCAGAGCAAAAGGAACCCTTGTGCACTGCTGGTGGGAATGCAGACTGGTGCAGCCACTGTGGAACACAGTATGAAGTTTCCTCAAAAAGTTAAAAATGGAATTCCCATTTGACCCAGTAATCCCACGTCTAGGACTATATTCCAAGAAATCAGAAACACCCAATCAGAAGGATATATGCACCCATATGTTCATAGCAGCACAATTTACAATAGCTAAGATTTGGAAACAACCTAAGTGCCCATCAGCAGATGAGTGGATTAAAAAGCTGTGGTACACCTACACAATAGAATACTACTACGCTGCTATAAAAAAGAAGGAACTTTTACCATTTGCAACAGCATGGATGGAACTGTAGAGCATTATGCTAATTGAAATAAGCCAGTCGGAGAAAGATAAATATCACATTATCTCACTCATATGTGGGATATAATGATCAGCATAATTTGATGAACAAAAATAGATCCAGAGACAAATGGCAGGTGAGTTGGGGGTGCTAGAGAGCAACCAACGGACTTGTATGCATGCATAGTAGCATAACCAATGGACACAGACACTGGGGCGATGGGGGCTTGCTCCTGGGTGGGAATGGTTGTGGGGCTCAATTGGGAGAAAAGGAGACATATGTAAAACTTAAGATAAAAAAAAAATTCAGAAGGATAGTTCTTTCCAACTAGAATTCTATTTCAGCCATGTGTGAGGAGGATAGGATCTGTGAAGGCAGGATAAAGGAAGTTTTACAAATTCAAGCTCTAAAAATATTACCTTTTATATTATTATTCTAAAGAATTTGTTGGAGAAGATGCTTCACCAAAACCAGGGCGCACAGGAACTAGCACAAGAACATGGGATACAGGATCTGAGAGACCCAACTAAAAGGGAGCAAGAAGAAGAATTACAGTGTGTGTAAAAGTAGGTCCCAGCAGGGCACCAGGACCGGAGGACACACAGGCTTGGAGCAGGTCAGAAGGCCCAGGATAGGCTGCCCCCAGGAGATAACTTTTATGAAATTCACATGCTTCTGAATGTATTGATATGATATTTTATAATTAGAAAAGAGTTTTGAGTTAAAATAATATTATTGCTTAGAAAACTAAACAAAAATGATAGCTTGATAGCTTTTTCACTCCAAAGAAAATGAAGAATTTTTCAGGGAAGTGAAAAATAATTTTAGGGAAGTAAAAAATAATTTTAGAGTTCACTATGAATAGGTTTACATGATATTAACAGTGTGAACATTGATATTGATTTAAGAATATTATAATGTAACTATATTGGATACATGAGAAGATAGAAAGAATGCTTGTGTGGTGCTTCTAGGTAAATAAAAAAAAAATTTTTTTAAAAGGCAATCTTGCCCTAAATGGTTGGCTTCAGTGAAACCTTTATCTTGGACTTGCAGCCTTAAGAATTGTGAGAAAATAAATTTCTGTTGTTTAAGGTACCTGGTCTGGGATATTTTGGTATGGCAGTCTTGGAAAACTAATAAATATCTCATATTTGACAACTTAAAAATACAAGAATATTATGTAGAGTGAAGAAGATAAATAAGTTCTAACAGACAGGGATGAAAGGGGTTTTAGGGATAAAATAGGCAGGTTTAGGGGGTTTTAGGAATAAAGAGGGTCCATGGGGGAGGACTGAATAGATGAGGGCTTGGAGCTGCAAGAAGGCCTACATTCACAGAGAGAGAGAGAGAAAAAAAAAAAGAGGTGCCACAGGATAAGGGGAGAGGAACACATCCATTCACAGAAGATAGGGACAAGCCACAGGGTATGGGGAGAAAGAGCAAACATTTTCACACTGGATAGAGAGATGTAGACAAATGGGAGGAAGAGGAAAGCAGATTTTCACAGGAGATAGAGAATTCTACCACTGAAGGGGGAGAGAAAAGGGGGGGCACCATGTGGTTTTGAGCTTGGAAGCTGATATTCTAACAATTGGAAGGCAGTATGATGAGACGAAGAACTGCAGCCTTTATAAACCTTATAGAAAAGGGGCTTAGTGGGTTACCCCCTTCGGGACCCCCTCCCTACATGGGCGTCTGTACCTGTTTCCAATACATTTCCACCTTTTCATATGCCACCCTTTGTCCTGTGGCTTCATTCTGCGAATCCATCTGAACAAGGACCTGGGAAAGAAATGGAAAGGTTCAGGGTTGGGCCGGGGGTTGGACTCAAGGCTCAGGGTAATCAAAATGATATTTATTCAAGGCACCTGGGTGCAGGTGGGTGACTGGAGAAAGAGTCAGCCCTGAATGGGGAAGGACATGGCTTTTTATGTGCTCAGGGAGAGCTGCAGACGAGGCTTCAGCTTGACACACTTATCGGGACTGTAGTTTTATGGCCTTGCCTTTTGTCCTTCTGCAGGAGCCAGATGTCCTTCCTGGGGGGCGGGGGGAGAGTTGGGGGGGGGGGCTGTGCAGGAATCATGGTCTTCAGTCATTTCTGTAAAATAATCACTCTAAAGGAGCATGTGTGTGCAAGGTTTAGGCTTGCAGAATGAGCTTTCTTTTGTCATCCCCTGCTAAGTTAGCCCTGTTTCTTGATTATCTGATTATCCCTTTCAGAAATCACCCTTGCATACTGCTCAGGAAAAACAACCTGACTCAGAAAGACTTGAGGAGAGAAGCTTGGAACAATTATTTTTCACAAAAAACCTTTAGCTAACTGCTTTATTAAATAGGGGCATGCATAACATTGACAGCAATTTAAACTAAATCTTAACAATGTAGACTTTTCTAAACTGGTTAAACAAATGTAAAATGTAAAGCACACATTTCCCCCCCTGACTTTATTCTTGGAAATATAGAAGGCTTTGCATTTGTAAGCCCCCAGAAAACTAAATTCCACTCTGGATATCTTATCACATTGTATTAGATGAAAACATCATTAAAAGGTAGTCTGAACTCTCTAAAAAATACATATAAATCAGCCAAAGACCTTCCCCAATATAAACTGCTATTATTATGGTTATGAACATTATATTTTTATTAGAGGCCCAGTGTACGAAATTCGTGCATGGGTAGTGTCCCTAGGCCTGGCCGGTGATCAGGGCCGATCGGAGCCTTCCGGCTGCCGGCTGGGACCTCCTTCCTCTGTTGCCGGCTGCTGGCCGGGGCCTTCCTTTGTTCTGCGCCGCCCCCTGGTGGTCAGCACACGTCATAGTGAGCGATAGAACTCCTGGTCTCCTGGTCGAACTCCCGAGGGGACACTTTGCATATTAGCCTTTTATATTTATAGATGTTCAAGCAGAAGGAAAAAATGTTCAGATTGTGTGGGGCGTTTTCCTTTTGACCCTTCAGATACACACTGCATCCTTCTCCCCCTGCTCTCTGTCCTGACAAGCTGAGCTTTTTAGAGTATGAAATTTTTAGATTATACCTTCTGTATTAGATTGGATTTTGAAAACCAGCAACCATAGCAGGAAGTCGGCGATCAGGAGCAGAATGGGAGCAGGCTGTTTAATCTGGTGTGGCCCCTGCTATGATGTCTGCCCTTGGCTGTGCCCCCCAAGGCTATTGATTCAATAGGACTCCTTCCTCCCAGGTCCTCAAACTAGTCTTTCTCCTCCCTTTGATCTCGGGCTCACTGTTCACTCCAGGTAAATGCACTCACCTTGGTTTCCCTCCTTCCACGCTTTGTAAATAACCCCCCATGAACAACAGTCCTTGAAGTGTATCTTATTTTGAATGTGTTAATGGATATCTGTTGTGAAAATAACTGGTATGGTCAAATTTCATTAAATATATTAGACATTAAACAAATACTTTCTTGCTTTCTAATTTTATGGCTTATTTTAATGTGGTAGTAACTTCAAAGACATTTTGAACTTTAACTTGTTTATTCAGGTAACAAAGAGTATTTATTAGCATATCAAAATTTGTCAACTATACAGATGAGCAGAGTGACTGAAGTAATAAACTTCATGTAAGGGATGAGGTAAACAGGAAGTGATTGTGACCTTTGATGTAGCTACTGCAAAGAATCCTTGCATAAAAAAAGGATGCACATAGTTATCATGCATTATGTCCACTGTATTATTTATTTATGCCTATTGTGCTAAAATTCAAGGGAGTAGCTTTGTCTTTAATGTAGTAGCTGACCACAGATTGAAAAGTATAAACCAAAGGGGCTTTCTAAGTAATAAATGACCTGATTTAAGTCCTTACTTATTTATTATTATATATTATGGTAGAGCTCTAGCTTCTTGTTAATTGAGAAAGAGTGTGACAAATATTCATTTTCACTTCACTAGTAGCTAACTTAGAAGAATTGGGAGGAGTGAAATTGAAGGAGGTAGTATCAGGCCTTAGAAGAAATTTCTGCTTACATTTGACCTAGTGTACTAAATTTTCTTTGTAAATGCCAATGGACCTTGCTTTTTATTTCAAGGAAATTTTGTTCCACGGAGAGCTACTTTGCTAGCATTCACTAAGGAGAAATGTTATTTACTCCAGTTCACTTAGAGATGATGGAAATACGCTCAACAGAGTAACAGCATTTCCAATAATGTCTTTAAAATGTTGGAACAAAATAGATCCAGAGACATAGAAGCATGAAACAGACTGTGGAAGCTCAGAAGGAATGTAGGAGTGGGAGGGTAGGTGGGAAGAGATCAACCAAAGAACTTGCATGCATATATGCAATACATAACCCATGGACACAGACAATAGGGTGCTGAAGGCCTGGGGTCGGGGGTGGAAGATAGGAGTCAATGGGAGAAAAAAGAGGACATATATAATACTTTCAACAATAATAAAGATTTAAAAATGTTTCAAATCAGGTACACAAGAGATCTTGAGCAGGGCTTTCTATTATTTAACTTCCTTTGGATTTTTTTTTTATTCTTTCTTGCTTACATTTTTTTATCTTCATATAACTCTTATTTTCAGACTACAAAATTGCAAATTTATTTGAAAAATATGGAAAATTACAAGAAGGAAATAAAATGTACAACAAATTTTATTATGTTATGGTTAATATCCAGTGTTTATATGTTTATAAATGAAACCTTGTTATACATTTTAGGTTTATTCTTATATTTTACATATTGTTATATAGTGATAATTATTTGATGTCATTATGTACTTTAAAAACAAGATGAGCTGAAACTGGTTTGGCTCAGTGGATAGAGCATCGGCCTGTGGACTGAAAGGTCCCAGGTTCGATTCCGGTCAAGGGCATGTACCTGGGTTGCGGGCACATCCCCAGTAGGAGATGTGCAGGAAGCAGCTGATCGATGTTTCTCTCTCATCGATGTTTCTAACTCTCTACCTCTCTCCCTTCCTCTCTGTAAAAAATCAATAAAATATATTTTAAAAAAAAAACAAGATGAAAAATGAATTAGTATTAGTATTTAAAAATAGCAGATTTAAGTTCCTTTATGAATTATATACACATGTAGCAATTACTAATCAGGACTTGATTACATTTTCAACCCAAAATACTTAATCTGGAAGGGCATGTCATGGATTAGAGTGGAAGAGTGAGGGTACTGGTGTGTGATGTCTAAGGAGATAAAGACCAATCTCCAGCTATCTGGTAAAGGAGAGCTCATTGGATTAGATATTAAACTTCCACATTCTAGGATAACTGCTATTACCAGTACTTACTAACTAAAACCTGGGTAAGTCAATAAAGAATTTTTTAAATGGTTGCACACTCATGCATTATGTGTATATACCATATTTTATATAACGAATTCCCTAATAATGGATATTTAGGTTGATTTCAGTTTGTCAATATTAAAACAAATGTGAACTTTGTTGTATACAAATGAAGCCCTAAGTGCAATCTTGGTCACCTATTCCTGAGAGTGTATGTCTGCTGTTCTTTCTTTTTGTTCAGTCCTTTGATCTAGGTGCAAGTACGGAAAGGCCGTGATGCACAGTGGAAAGAAAAATGTAACTCAGAGAGACCAAGGATAACAATTCTCTCTCTTAAAATAAATAGCACATAATCTCATTCATTTGTGGAATATAATGAACAACATAAACTGATGAACAAAAATGGAACCAGAGTCATAGAAGCATTGAACAGACTGTCTAACCTTCCTAATGCCGCGACCATTTAATACAGTTCCTCATGTTGTGGTGACCCCCAACCATAAAATTATTTTTGTTCCTACTTCATAACTGTAATTTTGCTACTGTTATGAATCATAATGTAAATATCTGATATGCAGGGTGTATTTTCATTGTTATAAATTGAACATAATTAAAGCATAGTGATTAATCACAAAAACAATATGTAATTATATATGTGTTTTCCGATGGTCTTAGGCGACCCCTGTGAAAGGCTCGGTCGACCCCCAAAGGGGTTGCAACCCACAGGTTGAGAACCGCTGCTCTAGACCCACCTCCTATTCCTCCTCGTATCCAGTCAGTCGCCAAGGGCTGTCAGTGATCCTCTCCCCTTGGTTGGCTGGTATTTTGGGGAAGAGCCACATTGAAGGGGCCAAAGAGCTGCATGTGGCTCGAGAGCCACGGTTTGCTGAGCCGCAGTTTGCCGACCACGGGTCTAACCTAAGAGGGAAGGCAGGGGCTAAGGGGGTAAGAGATCAACCAAAGGACTTGTATGCATGCATATGAGCATAACCAATAGGACACAGATGGGGGGATGAGGACATGTGCTGGAGGGGGGGAGGGGCAGCCAGGGAGAGGTTAATGGAAAAGGGAGACTTATGTAATACTTTAAACAATAACGAATTTAAATTAAAAAAAATTCTCTCTCTTCTGTTTAAGTATTTCAACATTGGGAATTTACTTAATTTTTTTCAGGTAATGATGTAAGCATTTGATGAGATTATATGTACGATTTTCACACTTCCTGCAAGCATGATTATATAGAGGTCTGGTGCACGAAATTTGTACATGGGGGGTAGGGGGGCCCTCAGCCTGGCCTGCACCCTCTCGCAATCTGGCACCATTGGCTCCTAACTGCTCACCTGCCTGCCTGCCTGATTGCCCCTAACCACTCACCTGCCTGCCTGATCCCCCTAACTGCTCTCCCCTGCCAGCCTGATCTCCCACAACCATCTCTGCCTCGGCCTTGCCACCATGGCTTTGTCCAGAAGAACGTCTGGTCTAATTAACATATTAACCTTTTATTAGTATAGACTAGTAGCCCATTGCACAATATTGCACCCACTAGGTTGTCCGCCGCATCAGCGGGAGCCGGTGGGAACCGCAGCATGCTGCTGGGAGCCGCACTGCTTCCACAGGAGGCATGCAGCTTCCATGGGAGGTGGAATAGAGCCACTGGCGCCCATAGGAGCCAGGAGGGAGCCCCGCCAATTCCACGGGAGGTGGAAGGGAGCCGCACTGCCTCCTCTCTGGGCCTGCGTTTGGCCGTGGAGGCTGCGGGCCGGTCCCCCTGTCCCTGGCTCTGGGGGGCCAGCCATAGCTGGGGCACAGCAGCTCGCTTAACCCTGTCTCTGTCTCCATCTCCGCTCCGGGCCTCACCTGCGTGCGCAACCTCCTCCTGTGTGGTAGTGACCCGTTTTGGCGTCCTGGCCTAATTTGCATATTTCATATATATATAATTTGTGCACTCGGGGTGGGGGTCCCTCAGCCTGGCCTGTGCCCTCTCGCAGTATGGGACCCCTCGGGGGATGACCACCTGCTGGCTTAGGCCTGCTCCCTGGGGGATTGGGCCTAAGCTGTCAATCAGACATCCCTCTGGCAGCCCGGGAGCCCTCAGGGGATGTCCACTTGCCAGCGGGGAGCAG
>NW_005353920.1:249544-270378 GCF_000412655.1 Myotis brandtii
TCACTGGAGCTGAGAGCTGGGCTCCTGCTCGCTCCAGCTCAGTGGCCACAGCCTGCTGAAAGCAGGTATCTGGGGTTTGTTTAGCTTCTATAATTAAAACTTTGTTGCTTTCAGAGCTTAGAGCAGGGCCGTGGCAGGCGGGGAACCTTGGCTTCCTCCATGACTGGAGCAAGCAAGCCTCCTGCTCGCTTCAGCTGCGTAGCTGCTGGCCGCCATCTTGGTAGGGTTAATTTGCATATCTCGCTGATTAGCCAATGGGAGGCGTAGCGAAGGTATGGTCAATTACCATGTTTGTCTATTATTAGATAGGAGATAGATAAAGACTTCCTAGAGCCATTTTACCTTTTGTTTTCTGGGAGCTCTGTTCCTCCATTGGTTCTTTTCCTTTATGTTTCTGTCTATTGTATTTATTTGGTGGTAGTCTACACTTCTTTCCTCTGTTTCCTCTTCTTTTAAGCTGCATATCCTGGTTTGGGGATTTTTGTGTGTGATAACCATTAGCTTTATTAAAAATGAAGTTGCATATATACCAAAGGTTTTGTTTTTTTTTTTTCTTTTGAATGCATTTAATCTTCATCTTTCTTTGCCAGTTCAGGCCTTTACTCTCCCCCCTTTTATGTTTTTGTTGTCACAAATTATCCCTGTTTATGCTGTAAGATTTTTGGTTATCTTACTCACAGTGTTGTGACTTTATGTTTTTGTTTCAGGTAGAATTATTCCTTTTAGTATTTCCTGCAATGGAGCTTTTCTGGTGACAAAAATTCCCTCCCCCCCACCCCCAGGGAAGTTCTGTTTCTCCTGGACAAAGGAAGTGCCTGCTACTGCAGGCTTTTTCCCCTCTCCCGGCTTACCAAGCCATGAGATGCAGGGCTGCATCTGCAGGGAATATGCACTTTCCTCCCTTCTGGTCTCCCCCTTTATTCCTGGTTACCCACCTTTAGATGTTTCAGTTCCCAGGTCTCTCAGGTGTTCATCTGTGTTGAGCAGGGATTTCTTTGTTGAATTATAGTTGGTTAACTTGTTGAAATTTTAGGGGTAGAGGACAAGGTGTGCTTTCACACCACCATTTCTCTGACTTTACTCCAAATCTATACACTTAATGTGTATTCTTTTTGTTCAGAATTAACTTTTGACTTTTTTTTCAGGGTGGAAGGAGTCAGATGTAACCAATCTGCTACCAAATGACCGCTTTGTTTCCTTTAGGTAGGATGTCATATCGGGACGTAGTGTTGGTCTACATTTCTGGCAAGTTAACGATAATAGGAGTTAAATTAGCTATGTCGAGTGGAAACTTATGCAGTTTTCCCCATGCATTTCTTCCATCTTTACAACCATGAATCTTTTGTAAATTTATTGTGACTGCTATGCCATAGACATTGACAGAGGCTGGATGATCATGTCCAAATGTCAAGTAATTATGTCTTCCCATTTGTTTAGTTCCATTTCTGTAGTGGATACTCTTTAGTGAGAGTTAATAAGGAATATAAAGAATCTCATACTTTGTGCCCACTTTAATAATAACATCAACATCCCTCTTCCCGTATCCCTAATCCTCAGATTGTTCTCTTTCTAGGCCTTGACCAATGAGCCACACCACTTGTTACTTCATGTGTCCTTAAATATTTTCACCTTTGGTCACTTCTCTTTCTACACAAAGTGATAACTCGACATACCAGCTGAAGCTTTGCTCATTGAAAAAATACCCCTTACTGTTGTCTTCGGGGGGCCAATAAGTACAGCAGCAGACCACTTTAGCCCACATTCACATACGGGGCCAACCTATCTCTTAAGAAAGCTGCTTTTTTTTCTCCTCTATCAACTGCTGATATGAGACTGCACTCCATGTGGTCATAGGTTAAAGTCAGAGATATCAGTGCAACGTGGAAATGCCATGGAGCCTGGGTCACATACTTAAAAAAATGTATATTTTAATCCTCACCCAAGGATATGGTTATTGATTTTAGAGTGAGGGGAAGGGATATATATATATATATATATAGAGAGAGAGAGAGAGAGAGACATCGGTGTGAGAGAGAAACATAAATTGGTTGCCTCCCATATGAGCACTGACCAGGTATTGAACCCACAACCTAGAGACTGTGCTCTATTAAACATATCCATACCTCCTTGCAACCAGGCTTACTTGGCTTTCACTACAACCTTGTCTCTCATTAGGATCATTTTAACTCCACTTGTTCCTGATGGTTAAATACTTTTCACCCTGGGTAGGGGGAAGGAGAAGAGGCATGTGCAATCTTCATTGCTGTCAGTGAGCTTATTTCTGCATCAGAATCTATTACTATCAGCCCCATTATAGGGGAAAACAACCATTGAGGTTTAGACTAATGCTAATGTTTCTCTTACTAGTGCATTCTTTACCATTTTGGTAAATGAAGTGCCCTTCAGGTCCTTTTGAAGAACAGGTAACTAGTGGATGTTTCAGCCTTACACAGTATATCTACTCTAACATGGGTACTTCTTGGAGCCTTTTGATCCTTTCTTTCAGGGTCAGCTACAGGCAGTTCTATTAACATAGTGCGGTCCATTAATTTCCCCATACTTCCAAGAGCAGCATGTTAATGTTGTTTCCTGATGAATTTCAGATGGAAGGTGGGGGTGGGCGGGTGGGTGGGGAGAGATTAACCAAAGAACTTATCTGTATATATGTATAGCCCACGGACACAGACGATAGAGTGGTGAAGGCCTGGGAGGGGTACAGAGTGGAGGGGATCAATGGGGGAAAAATGGGGGATAACTATCATACCTTCCACAACAAACATATCCGGTATCATAGGAGAACTCCCAGAACTTCCTGTGGTTATTTGATTATTTGCCTTTAATAATTGGTGGTTGGAAATGATGGGAAGTGGGGGATGATCCTAGCAGTGATGGTGAACCTATGACACACGTGTCAGAGGTGACACACGAACTCATTTTTTTGGTTGATTTTTCTTTGTTAAATGGCATTTAAATATATAAAATAAATATCAAAAATATAAGTCTTTGTTTTACTATGGTTGCAAATATCAAAAAATTTCTATATGTGACACGGCACCAGAGTTAAGTTAGGGTTTTTCAAAATGCTGACACACCGAGCTCAAAAGGTTCGCCATCACTGTCCTAAAGAGTAATGTACACATGTTGTCTTGAAAGGCAGAGGCTTCTACTATGTCTTTAAACAAGAAGGTAGCTCTACCTTCTAACAGTAAGGAATGGGCCCCTTCTGCAGGTCCAGAGAGAGAGTTCAGTGGAGTCTGGAATCTCAAGGCTTTTGAGTGCAGTGAAATAGATGTCCTCAAGCCTGATCTCAATACCCTACTCTTTCCCAACCATGTTTGGCACAGCAAACATGGGGTGTATTGAGTGGACTAAGAGTTAACCTTCCCTGAACTATGCTACTCTTGTAATTAGGACTTGGTCCAATTCATTAGATTTATTTCTTTATAAGTAAGTGGTGAGCTTTTCCCTGAGGTTTTTCTGCCTTCTGGCAATAGGAGGGGAATCTCTTTTTATGCTGCCAAAGAAGACTTCAGCCTTGCACACTTACTTGTATTCAGTGATTAATTATTTTCTACTTTTTAATATCTTCCTCCAGTATGTACAGGACAACTAGCAAGAAATATCAAGGTACAATTGTTCTTATAATTGACACTTCCAAGGAACTTAAAAAATGAACACAAATATTATTATACCTGCCAGTGCATCTCTATCTTATCTCAAAGATAAGATGTTAACTATTGGAAAAATTTAACAGTCGCATGAACAACCCACAACCAATAGGGTCTTACTTTGCATGTGGGTGGCAGGTGGTCTAGGTAAAAAAATCCTGTTTTAGAGTCTGCTTCCTTGGACCACCCGTGGTAACAGCGCTTTTATGGTGGTTTGCCTGGGAAATAGATGATGAAACTGAGATTTTTATGCTGAAAATTTATAAGAAACTACCTTCAGGATTGACATCTGTGGCAGAGTGAAAGAAGAAGATTGGGCAGAGGAAAGAAGAGAACTGTGATTTAATTGCATCAAGAGTCTCAGGGGATTGTAGGAATGCTTTGGAGATGGGACAATGTTTCAGAATTGTTCCAATCCTCTGACATTCATCAGTCTGTTCCATGTTTCCATGCCTGTGTGTTGAGTGTCTGCCCCCTGGTGGTCAGTGTGCATCATAGCTACTGGTCAAAGGGTCAAAGGGTTGCTTAGGCTTTTATATACTAGTATATAGATATTTTCAAACAGATTGGAAATATTATATAGATAATTATAACAAATTGTACTGTTGAGTCATTAGTGTTATTTTATAAAAATCTGATTATGATTCTATTTTTTATTATAATGAAAGCTGTTATTGAAAATGGAAAAAAGGGAAAGAAAAAAACAATAAAGTGATGCTACATTATTTGTAGTTTTCAGTACGAGAAAAAAAAGGCAGAAATAATTCATGATAGCCAAAGGGTTTGAAGAGAATATTTTACCAACTCTTTGGAGAAAAAGGAGAAAAGGATGTAAGGAAGATACATTAATAAATAAAGACCAGTAAGTTAATAATGATTCTGAAGGGTCTGAGCCATTGAGCTCAATTTAAAAATTCATACTTGGAAAGAAATAAAGGAATAAAAAGCTTTGGATTATTTAGCAATACTTAGGCAGACCTTGGAAAATTACTCATTAAATAAAAAGAAAATATGGTGAATATCTCCTACCAAAGAAAACATATTAACTTAAAAATATTAACAACTGGTCTTAGATCTCTCTCTCTCTCTCTCTCTTTGTTTTAAATATTTTATAAATTGATACCCTCTATTCTTGCCTCATTGTTTGGCTCTTAGTTTTGATCCTTAGGCTGTTTCTTTTCAAATGAGATTTCCACTCCTCTGAGTCAGAGATTACAATGTACTCCCCAGACAAGTGATTCCTTTTCCTGTTAGTCAGCTCAGTAGCTGCCTCTCCCAATAAAAAAATATCAGAGATCCTCTCTCTGATTCTCTGTTTGTTCAGGCCTGGCACTGCCCTCAGGCACCAGATACAGGCAAATATAACACTAAGCTCTGTAGAGCTATGACATGATATATACACACATATAATAATCTTGATCTAGTAATTTTCTTTCCAGTAATCTTATTTGCAAGAGCTTTACATTTTATAAAGCAAATACCATCTCTTCAAGTGTTCATTCTATTTTCCACTTTGAATTTGAAATTAAAATAAAACAAAACTTAGAGGAAAAGGTGAAATAATCATACTGTCTTCAACTAATATTCTCAGGTTCACAGAATAAGTTCTTTCAGCTCTTGTTCACATCCCTGGTGAGATGACCACTGTCAACTTTAACATATATTACTACTGCCAATGCTGAATCTCAATGAGATTTTTTTTTTACTATAAGATCCATTTTAAATCATTTAAAAAGATAGTTCATTATAAAATGTGATAGGAAAAATTTTAATTAATGACCACTCATATTTACTTACTCTAACCTGCCTAAGAAGTACCTAAAATAGTTTTCCTGTATCAAAGTGACTCCTGGGTCATTTTTATATACATCACAATAGAGAGTAATAAGCAAAAGTTGTGAAGTCAGAAAGGTCAATAGAAGTTACACTGGAAAAAACAGAGAGCCTCTGAAAAGAACAGAGACTTTCTGGTAAATATTAGCTACAGGACAAGTGTAGGTGTCAAGTACTGACTTGTGTCCCCCCAAAACCCAGATGTTGAAGTCCAATTCTTCTAGTACCTCAGAATGTGACCATATTTTAGAGATTTGGTCTTTAAAGAGGTAATTAAATTAAAATATGATAATTAGGGTGGTCCCTAATCCAATATAATGGGTGTCCTGATAAGAAGAGATTAGGACATAGACCCCCAATAGGTGATTTGGACAAATGAAGAAACCAACCCTGCGAACACCTTGACTTACAGCTTCCAGAATTGTGAGAAGATAAATTTCTGTTTTTTAAGCCACCCAGTTTGTGGTACTTTGTTATGCTGACCCTAGCAAACTAAAGCAAAATTAAAATTCAAGATGGCCTGCTAAAGGAGGGGAGCTTGGGGTAATCTGAAAAGAGGAAAGACTAAAACTTTAGGGACAGCTGCCTTGTGGTTTAGATTTTCGGAAAGAGTTAAAAAATGAAGATGGTGAAACACTTTGACATGTATTAGGTATGCCATCCCTATCATCCCTATTGGTCTTCCTCCCTCCCTCCCTCCCTCCCTTCCTTCTTTTCTTCCTTCCTTCCTTCCTTCCTTCCTTCCTTCCTTCCTTCCTTCCTTCCTTCCTTCCTTTCTTCCTTCTCTCTCTCTCTCTCTCTCTCTCTCTCTCTCTCTCTCTCTCTCTCTTTCTTTTGTCTTTCTTTCCTTCCTTCTTTTGAGAAGCTGCAGCAAATATTTACTTTTAATTATTTTAAATTATTTTTGTATAACGAATAAATGTTCTTTGTATTGGTACAGATATTAGAAAAGCCACCAAGTGCTTGATTTTACATGTATTATTAATACTTATGTGAACGGGGGGGGAAAAGGCCACATGCTAACTTGACTAGCTCTGGGAAGGCCTGCATGATGGTTTTGTAAACTCAAAGACCTAAAGTAATCACAAAGGATGGTCTGAAATGAAAACTTTAACTAAACGCAGTTTATAGTGGGTAGTCATGTCCTAGACCAGTATCTTCCCTGACAAAGGTCAATCTTTACCTTAACCGAGCCTATTGTCTCCTTGCATCTAAGATAACATCCTGTGAAATGTCAGGGTAACTTGTAACTTCCCTTTTACTGGACCCCTCAAGGCACAACCAAATGAGACTGGGCACCAGGACAAAGGCCATAAATTCCTTCATTGTTATTATGTTAATTGTTGACCATTAATTATCTTGTACCCACCTGAGTAAAAGAAGCATGTGTCTATCATTTTACCTTTTATCCAATCCCAGATGTCCCCCCCTTTGCTTTCTCCCCGCTCCCTAATCTATCACAAAATAGATTTCATGCAACCCACTTATGTCTCTTCCTTCAATTGTATAAAACAAGATGAAAAACTGCCATTCTCTGGAGCATTATCTCAATACTAGAGGCCCGGTGCACAAAAATTTGTGCACTCGGGGGGGTGGGGAGAGGAGTCCCCCAGCCTGGCCTGTGCCCTCTCGCAGTCTGGGACCCCTCGGGAGATAACGACCTGCTGGCTTAGGCCTGCTCCTGGGTGGCAGAGGGCAGGCCCAATCCCTAAGTGCAGCCCCTGGTCAGGCTCAGAGCAGGGCCGATTGGGGAGTTGGGGCGCCGCCCCGTCATGCACAGAGCAGGGCGGATCGGGAGGTTGCAATGCCACCCTCAGTCACGCTCAGGGTAGGGCCGATTGGGGGATTGGACAGAGCAGGGCGGATAGGGAGGTTGTGGCCCCGCCCCCTGTCACACACAGAGCTGCAGGGCGATCAGGGGGTTTGGGCGCTGCCCCCTGTCACGCTGATCTGGTGGCAAGAGGCCTCGAGTCTCCGCTGATCCCGGTGCTGGGAGGCATATTACCCTTTTACTATATAGGATAGAGGCCTGGGGGCTGGCTGGTTTGCCCTGAAGGGTGTCCTGGATCAGGGTGGGGGTCCCCACTGGGGTGCCTGGCCAGCCTGGATGAGGGGATGATGGCTGTTTGCAGCTGGTCACACCCCCTTCAGGGTGGGGGTCCCCACTGGGGTGCCTGGCCAGCCTGGATGAGGGGATGATGGCTGTTTGCAGCTGGTCACACCCCCTTCAGGGTGGGGGTCCCCACTGGGGTGCCTGGCCAGCCTGGATGAGGGGATGATGGCTGTTTGCAGCTGGTCACACCCCCTTCAGGGTGGGGGTCCCCACTGGGGTGCCTGGCCAGCCTGGATGAGGGGATGATGGCTGTTTGCAGCTGGTCACACCCCCTTCAGGGTGGGGGTCCCCACTGGGGTGCCTGGCCAGCCTGGATGAGGGGATGATGGCTGTTTGCAGCTGGTCACACCCCCTTCAGGGTGGGGGTCCCCACTGGGGTGCCTGGCCAGCCTGGATGAGGGGATGATGGCTGTTTGCAGCTGGTCACACCCCCTTCAGGGTGGGGGTCCCCACTGGGGTGCCTGGCCAGCCTGGATGAGGGGATGATGGCTGTTTGCAGCTGGTCACACCCCCTTCAGGGTGGGGGTCCCCACTGGGGTGCCTGGCCAGTCTGGGTGAGGGGCTGAGGGCTGCTTTCAGGCTGGCGGTTGTTGACTGAAGCTCCCAACCGCTCCTTTTTTTTCTCTTTTTTTATTTTATTCTGGGCCAGCTTTAGCTCTGGCTCTAGCTCTGAGGCTTCGTATCTGGTTTGTTTGCCGTTCTATAATCGAAACAATGTATAACTTCAGCTCTGAGATCCCGGCAGGCTGAAAGCTGGTTTCTAGGGTTTTGTTTAGCTTCTTATTTGCAACATAGTATATAGTTGCTTAGAGTTGCAACTCAGAGGCCGGCAAGTGAGGCGGGGAACGTTGGAGTCTGCAGTCACTGGAGGAAGCAAGCCTCATGTTCGCTTCCAGCTGCCTGGCTGCCGGCCGCCATCTTGGCTGACAGTTAATTTGCATAAGGATATGCTGATTAGCCAATGGGAAGGGTAGCGGTCGTACGCCAATTACCATGTTTCTCTTTTATTAGTGTAGATGTTGAAATTCTGCTTCCCAGCAATTGTTGACAGTTTGGCTCAAATAAACTCACAAAAATTCTTTACAGGTTTGAATATTTTACGTTTACACTTATTAGCTATGGAGTGCTGACTGTGTGATAAAAGCTTTAAATCCCTATAATCCCAGGTCGATAGATGTGAAATAACTTGTCCAAGTTAACCCCAAATTTTAATTCCAGAGCTGGAATTGAACCCAGATTAATCTGATTGCAACAATCTAGTTCCTCCTTGCTGTTTCTCAGAACAGGACCTGGGAAGCATTTGGTGGCTGTGGTAGACTGTTGTTGCCTAGCCAAGATCCTCCTTTATGGAGGTTACCCATGTCCCAGTTTGGGCTGTTGGTTGCTAACAGTTGAATTATGTTCTTTCTGTAGCTCTCCCTCATGTTGTGGCAGACAGTTTGCTTCAGGGTAAGATGGCTCTGAGGACATTCCTGTACTCAAGCCCCTCATGGTTTTAGAGTTGAACTCATAATAAAGAAGGACAAAAAGAAAAAATAATCTCTGAATTACAGAACACAACTGTTTCCACAAATACCTTTTTAAATTACTACGCTCTTAGCAAGGTATCTTTTGGTTGCAAAAGAGGAAAAACAAAAGCTTGAGGTAACTTAAAAAAGAATGTCAAGGAATCAAAGGAAACATTGAAAAAAAAGGTTTCAGAATGAGCAGAAACTTGGGCAGTTTTGTAGTTTGTGAGGCTATGCTATTATGTCACTCAGCTTTCACCTTTAACATGCTGTACCTATGTGCTTTGATATGTGGAAAGTAATTAAATTGGCCCAACTTAGGTCAGAGGTCAATCTTAATTCAATCAGCTGTGGCAAAGTCAGGGTCCTGTCATTGAGGGATTCATCTGCCTTTCTCATAGAACTCCGATAGGTGAATTAGACATTTGCTAAATCCAATAAATTAATCAACTGCCACTTGATCTTTAAACACAGTTAGTCTTAAAAATATCTTAATCTTACAATTCCTGGTACAGTCAGTAGCACATCAGTCTCAAATCTGAATATCTTGAGTTCTGGGTAAAGATTAACTTTTTAGCCAAGAATCCCTTTGAGTGGTCTCTGTTTGGTAAAAGAAACAAGACATAGTACAATGCTTTGTACTAAAAACCTGTTGTTTGTGTGTTTTAGTTACTGGAACTATTTAAAAAATATTTTTTCATGTAATCTCAACATCAAATCCAAATTTAAACAACCAACTGAAATGGAATTGCTTTGATTGAAGTAAGGGACAATACTATGGTAAACCCCAAAATTCCTTTCCAGAGACCCATATCACTGGAGAAGACAATCTGAAAATCACTAATGTAGTGAATAAAAAGTATAGGATTTCCAATCAAAGGATCAGTTTTATAAAATGCTGACGTTGGGATATACTAACTTGAAGACAGGCTAAATCACTTAAATTCTCCATATATACATTTCTTCAGCTGAAAATTGTAGATAATACCTGTGAAGTTTGATGTACTAAATAAAGTGAGTCACTCACAGGGATCTACTAGTATGTGATGGTATACACTGGGTAATGACGTCACGTAGCAATGCCCAGCGTCTTCTCCTAGCGATGACTAGCCTCCTTGCAGTTTCTTCAGCCCAGGAACACGACTTGCTTTATAGCCAGGTGGAAACACTTTCCACTGAAACCAAATGTCTGTGAAGCATTTTCCCGTGCCTTATCTCATTTGATCCTCACAGAAGTCCTGGAGTAGGTAGATAGGAGACTCGGTGGAATCCTATTTTCTTTTCATTAGCCGGGAAACGGAGATTTAGAAAGTTTAGAAACTTGACCCAACTGAAAAGAAGTAAGAAATGGTGGACCTTGAAAATGACTTCAGGTTTTCTCACTGCACAGAATATAGTCAAACACTGCTGCAGTTAAATATTTTACCCTCTGTTTTCCCAATAATCTGCTTCGTGTTGATATTTACTGCTGTGTTGCTGACAATTACCTGAAAGAGAAGTTGGGGTGCTTCACTGGGCTGGAAAAGTTTAGCTACATCAGAAAGCAGGTCTAATTAAGCAAGTTTATTCTATATCTATAAAAGGCTAAGTTGACTCGTGCATAAGCAATACATATAAAACTCTTGCTGGCACCAATCACATGCATGTGTTTCCATCTGTCATTGTCGATGGTGAATTTGGTTGACACTTCTATTATAGAGAAAGTGCAAATAGCGATATTAAAATATTTCTTCTAATGAATTTCCTTTCAATGTGCACGAATCTGTTCATGGGGCCACTAGTTTCCTAATAAAACATCAGGTATTCAATTATTTTGATATTACGTAGTTTACTTTAAAAGGATTAGTAATTATTTATCTCCTTCTGTGGCCCTAGAAGAGTAGGGAGAATGAGCTTGAGCAGAGAGAAAAGATGCTAAGTCACTGATTTGACCCCATGGCAGAAACTGTGCAATCTGAATGTCAATAACAAACTCAGTCTTCCTCTATGTCTCTTCTGAGGGCTGTTCATGGGGATAGAGAAGTGTACGCGGGAGAGATGGAGACTGAGGAGACAAAAGCACCCTCTTGATAATATTCACTTGAGAATGATGATAAACCAGGGAATGAGTGGCAGACAAAACTGCTTAGGTTGAGGCGTACATTTTCACTCTGTTTTCGATGCTGGTACTCTGACAATGTATTTTAAGCTCAGCATTTGCTTTTTAAAATTTCTTAATTCACATTTAATTGTGTAAAGCCACTCTTCTCAAGCCTGAAGCTTTTTCATAGTAATGTGTGCTTAGATCGGAAGCTACTAGGGCCCTAGCACATTTGGCTGGAATACTGTTTTTAAGGATATATTGTGTTTGTTAATACAATGGTTATGGCATAGATTTTTGCACTTAGAATCTGCGTGAGAATGTGGGACTGTTCTTGCAAGTCTTGGCTCCATCAGCAAATACATTAAAATAAACTGTAGGCTTGAAATAGAAATATCCTCCTTCCAAGTGTTTCATTTAGAGAATGGCATCCTGTTTTCTTCAGAATATTATGGGTAATTCTGCATATGAATGAATTTGGGAATAGAAAAGTTCCCGCAAATAAAATACACAAAATAACTTCTAGAATTTCAGGCTTCTGTAATAAAAATAAGTGATATGTTCCCTTCAAAGTCTGAGGGGAAAAATTAAACCTGAAACGAGTTAATAAAGTTTTAGGATTTTATAACAATTTGTGCATTAGTGTGGTAAGCTAAATTCTCCCTATAAGAGAATAGAGTATATCTTCAGTACAACTTTCCATTTATCTTGAAAGAAAACTTTTGATACAGTTTGGCTAAAGAAGTCAGACCATCTTTCATAATATAGTCAAAGGTATATTTAAAAAATGACTGGGTCCAGTCATCATTCATCTGGAAATTCTTTAATCAGGCTCCCATTTGAGCCTAGAAAGGCTTTAACCTAAAGCCAAAATAATTATTGTCAAAATTATAGAAAGACTTTGTTGTCAGTAAAACCCCATTACTATTAAAAAAAAAGAGAGAGAGAGAGTACATGGCATGATACATTAAATTAAAAAATAAATTTTAACTCAGAATCTTAAATATATACAGGGTGGGGCAAAAGTAGGTTTATAGTTGTTCAGAGTACCTTCAGGGGGGAAGTGGTGGGAGCCGGCTGGAAGAGGTTAAGGGGAGAAAAAGGAGGACCTATGTAATACTTTAAACAATAAAGATTAAAAAAAGAAAATAATACAATAATTAAAAAAATAATACAAGAATAAACTTGGTTTTACATACTCACAATTGTAAACCCACTTCTGCCCACCCTGTCTTCCATTACATCACTGCTGAAACTGATCCAGCCGTTGCAGTAATCTTGGCCCGTGTCTATCCCTAGTGCCTTTATGTTAGATTTTACTTCTGTTCTATATTTAAAAGGAATTGAGAATTTAGCTGAATCCTTGTCTTGACTAAAGAGAAAATTAGGAGGGCTCTTTTATATCTTTTCATTATCTGGAATAAAAAAAACAAAAACAAACTTTTTTCAGGGTTAACATCCTTTTAGGAAGTAGTGTGAAAACTTACACTGGAAATGCCATAGCAATTTTTGCATCAAGCTGATAATGATAAAAAAAATACATTTATTTGGAACAAATTGAGTCTGTAAAACCATGGGTTTATGTGAAATTTGTGTCAAGTATTGGCCAGATGATTGTTCAAAGTTTCCCTTTCCTTGAACATAGTTAAACTACATTTTACTAGTTCTTTTGATGATAGGTGGAGTCATATGACTGGTTGACACCATTGAAATGTGAGCAGAAGCAACGTGTCATTTCCTGTGTAAGGCAATTCAAAGTTGTTCCACAATCTCTTTCTTTCTCCCTTTGGTTGATCAGATGTGTATTTAAAGCTCGGTGTTGGAGATGGCTAACCTTCAGTTATACAAGCTCTCTGAATTTCTTCACACATCAGAACCTTTTCTTCCCATTCCTGGGGACCATAATCTACTTCTGCATGAGTTAGCAATAAACCTCTATCTTGTTTATACTCCAAGATTTCAAGGTTGTTTATCACACAGCTAACATTACTTACCCTAACTAATACACATTCAGAAAGAGATAATACAGAATAATCAAAACTGCTTGTGATACAAAAGCAGGTTGTAAAAACATATAGATTGTAGTAGGCAGGAACTAGTAAACACTGGGAACTGACTATAATGCTAGGTATTTCAGAAGCAATCACAACTAGTCCAGGAAAAGGAAGAATTTGATAAGTAATAGCAATAGATGGTGCAGATTATCCTCAGATCCAACTGTTAATCAGCATTGGTTGTCACAAGCAACAAGCAAATAGAAAACAAAAGATTAAATATTGTGATCCAAGTGTTTCCTCGGATCAAAAAGGAGAACTGATAGGGAAGACCTCATCTAGGAGATGAATTTTCTAAATGATAATATTAATTATCATAAAATACTAATGAGTCATGCATACAATTTTAGTAGTGCTGGCAGAACAGGTAAAATGTTATTGATATTTGGGCAATGGATTTTTTAATACTGGTAAAAGTTTTTTCAAATGAATGGTTCATAGTATTCTAAGACTCAAACTAGGCTTCAAAAATAAAGCATATAAATGATTAAGCAAAAAACTAATTAATAAATTTAACAAATATTTGCTTATTGAGCACTCACTAATTTTTAGACCCTGTTCTATATGTTTGGGTACATTTTAATAAGTTTAACTGTTAGTAAGAATTATAGCTTGGTGGCAAGTGTCTTGGGTTTGAATCACCAAAGGAAAATAATTCTAATACTGTATTTTGAGCAAGATTCAATACATAGATAATGCAGATCCTTGGTTAGTTTGATTTGGTATTCTTTACCTTCATCTCTAGTAAGAATATTATAACCCCTTATAAAATATCAAATTTATATTATTAGAACCATAAAAGATATCAAAAAAATTAAAGCTATAAACAAAATTATGAACAAAATATTAGCTATAATGGAGACTAATACTTCCCATGATGGTTTTATGTAAGTGATATAATATTTTAAATCTTTTTGGATTAATTATTATTGCAATATATTTTTTTCTGCTGTTTAGGATGTTTGAAATGTTTATAGGTACTCATAATAAAAATTTTGCATTTGATTTTAATTGTCTAGGGATTTTTAATCAATCAAATCCATAGGTTATGCTTACATATTTAAGAAAAATTGGGTTTTAATGTTTCATTCATTTGGTCTGAACTCCAGGAAGATCTTTCAGTATGACTCTGGATTTGCTTTTTCAACTTTGCCATCTGAAAAGTACTGAGTTAAGGTAAATGTAGAATGTTGATTGGTTCATGCTGTATCAAGCAGATTGTACACAGGTATCAGAGGTGTTCACTGTTAAACCTCTGATTGGTGGGTTTTAGCTGTACTCAATTGGCATTTTCTAAAGAAGGATTACTGGAATGTATAATGTTGGGTGAGGAATAAGGGCGCCACCCTTAAACTGGAGTGGTCCGCACAGGCTTACAGTTCATCTCTTTCAGGGAATGCTCCTCCTGAGGCAGAGGGCCAAGAATTTGCATTAAGATGTTGTGAGAACTCCGAATGTAATTGCTGTCTGGCTGAATACTATACTACTTTGTGTATTTTGAATTTAGGTAAAATGGGCACATTTTGTTTCCTTCAAATTTTCTTTCTAATTCCCAAACCAGCACAAATTGAAATTCAGTAAGTGGTTGTATAACACACAGAGTTTGTATTTAATGTACATAACAAATGAAAATACATTTTTTGTGAGTATTTGTTTCCTTATGAAAAGCAATCATTGGACATTTACAAATCCAGGTATAACTGGATGCGATTTTCCCAATTAAAAATCATCCCAAGGGTTCTACTATTCTTAAGAAGGTTAGAAATGAGGTATAAAGTTCATTTATTCCCACTAACCCTCAGCCCACTGACTGACTGGAAATTGTAATCTATTTTGTTTGCACCTATCATTAAAATTCCTCTGCCTCTCCCCTCCCCCTTTTCTTTCCTCCTTCTTTTCCTCTATCTCTTGTTCTCTTTATCCCTGCCCAGTGTCTTCCTCAATATCTGTTTGTTTGTTTTTTTGTTTTTTTGTTTTTCCTGTCTGTCTCTCTGACCAGGCCACTAGAAATAGGGGATTTAGTTGGACATTTTATCAATTTTGTATAGTTATTAACCACCTATTCTTATATTCTTACTGGTAAATGCTAATTGACTGTATTTCACTCTACAGAGAAAAGATAGTTCTATGGGATGGGAAAATCTACCTCCACAATAGTTTACACATAGTTCTCTAAATTACTTTTATAATTTAAATTCTATCTACTGCAGAAATAGGATTTGAGTTAGCTTGAGCTTCTATAATCGTAATAATAACATGTACAATATTTAGAGGAGAGAGATTATTATAGACTTTTTTTCTAATATGGTTTTAATTGATCAATATATTGTTTCCTTATACATCAAAGTGAAAAAGGATATAATTGTATTGCATGTTTAAAAAAAAAGGGAAATATATATCCTTTTATTAGAAGAGGAAAAATAACTTTGCTACCATTCAATTTTAGAAGTATCATGTATATTTTTATATAAGGGCATGCCTATGCAATCTTTTTCATTACTCATTTTATACTGAGTTGAATGAATATTGAAATATACTCCAGAAAAATGTCAGGGTGTTAAAATAAGGTGGCTCAGTTATATAAGTGTATAAAGGCAATATATCCTTATCCCTTTCTCTTATCTTTCTCCAATGATGTTTATGTTGGTTGGTATTTAGCAAGAGTTGCTTAGAGCAAACTCATAATTGGTGTTTTGTTTAACATTAATATTCTCAGTGACTTGCGTACATTATTTGAATTTCTATTTTATAAGAACACTTGAAATAAAATAGCTATTAGCTCCTTTCATATAAATGAGGAAATTGAGGCATAATGTTTTAAGTAACTTGCATAAAATAAGATAAACATGCAGGGCTTGGTCTCAGGCAGCCTGGCTCTAGCACTTTTACCCCAGGTTATGAGGTTATCATGAATCTTTAGGATCTGGGTAAATGCATGTTCTGTTTCCTGATAGATGGGTGATCCCTGTGCTTTCACAGAGACAAAGCAAATAGAGCCATAAAAGCATGAGACTGCATTTGCTTCAAGGAATTGTCATCACCTCTGAACATGCAGAGCTGTTTTAAGGAGGCCTATAGACTAGGCCAAAGCTATCTTTAGAAATATCTTTATATTTATTGAGATAATTGGTTGAAACCCTCAATTTTCGTGTCACAGATTGAATAGATAATTTAGTATTTAAAATGCTAAAGCTAGTTATTAGACATTAGCTACTTTAATTAAAATAGAAATTTGTTAAGCGTACAAACTTAGGGCCTGTCATTCAATGTTAGCTGTAAAGAGTTCAACACCCATTCTAAGGTTATTAAGTAATTGACCTATCTGAATGAAATTATTTAGCATAGTCCTTTCCAAGACTGCAGTCAAAATTATTATGTGGAGTTTTGGTACAAGTGATAATGATAGGTTGTTTTTCCATTTTTCATTTTTTTTTTGGCAAGCAATTACTTTAACCAATTTATTAAACTGTCTGTAATCACTGGACTACAAAAAAGAAATAATTTTAGTCTTCTTTGATCACTGCCTCTTATAATGCTGATGAATTTCCTTTTTTTTTTCTTCATTCCCAAATGACATCTTTGGAAAAATCTCATAGATTTTCATCTCTTTCAATTTTCCTAAACTTCAGTCTAGTCTAGTCTATTTAAAAATTCCAATCCATAGTCAGTTTAAAGCTTTGTGATCTCCTCCTTTCTTAACTATACTTGTTTAGACTTGTGCTCATGAGAAGAGAGAAGCTAGGTAGTCAGGAATTGGGACCATGGGGGCAGGGAAATAGAACAGAGATCCCAACTAGGCACAGTTACTGAGACACCCCAATTGAGGGGTGGGGGAGGGCGTGTGTGGGAGACAGGAGCTTTAAAATGTATGGATATTACTAAGACAGGCAGCTTGCATATAACCAATCACAAGACAGTGAGGCGTATAACCAATCCCAATAATGTTATTAAGGCAAATTTCTTTGAAAAGACCAATCAGGAACTAACAAGCACATATACAAAAAAGTGCAAGTGCTTCCTTTTCTTCTTTTCTCTCCCCTGGCTCAGCACACAATGGATACCTGATGTTCCTGATGGATACCTGGTGTTTCTTTTCTCTCCCCTGGCCCAGCACACAATGGATACCTGATGTTCCTATGAGAGGGGAGCACACTCCCCCATCGCCCAGTGGCTTATGGCCATGTGGGCCTCCACACAGGGACTAACAGACGTTAATTCGCTTGGATGCTGAACTGCTCCTGACTGGAACTGGGAAAGGAAGCTCTTGACACTGGGCTGCTCCTGAACCCCAGCTGCACCTTTTCCTAGCTTGGATGCTGAACTGCTCCTGACTGTAACAGGGAAAGGAAGCTGTGGACACTGGGCTGCTCCTGCAACCCCAGCTGCACCTTTTCCAGGACTGGCTTCTCAATAAACTTTGGTTCCATTAATCATTTTTGTCCGGGACTAATTTTGGTTTCATTTATATGACCTAGAGTCCAAAAAAGTCCTCCCCCTGAGGCAATTAAATGCCTTCCTTTCTTTCCTCTTATAATTTGCTCCTCCAGCAGATTGTCAGTTTTGTCTGAGACTAATTTTGGTTTCATTAAATGACTTAGAGTCCAAAAAAGTCCTCCCCCTGAGACAGTTAAATGCCTTTCTTTCTTTCCTCTTATAATTTGCTCCTCCAGCAGATTGGGGTATGAGACAGGAATGGGGGAGAATTTTTCACCAACAATGGCTGTCTGACAACACACTGGAGGGCAGGTTTCTAAATGCTTAGCTGCATGTGTGATTCTTATGGGAGGACCACAGGGAACCTCCAACTTCACAGTTCATTGTCTCTGAAAATTGTCTGTGATCAGCCTGCACTCTGGCCAATCCACTCTCCACTACCACAGTACCTCATACTTGATCCAAAGAACACTCATATGTACTTGTCTTACCAATGTGTGCACTGTAGCCTGTTCTGTGGACACTTCCCTGACCTACTGTGTTTCTGAAAATCTCAAATAAGCACAATGAGCACAGAGGCAAAGCACAACCTACTATATAAAAAGATGACCAACTATATATAAAAGCCTAAGCAATCGAATGACCGAACAACCGGTTGACCAGTTGCTATGATGCACACTGACCACCAGAAGGCAGACGCTTAATGTAGGAGCTGCCCCTGGTGATCAGTGCGCTCCCACAGCCAACCTCCTGCAGCCAGCAGGCCAACCTCCCACAGTCCCTCCACCTGGTGGCCAGCCAACATCCTGCAGCCCCTCCCCCTGGCCGGTTGGCCCCCCAATTGGCTCTGATCACCAGCCAGGCTGAGGGACCCCACCTGTGCATGAATTCATGCACCTGGCCACTAGTGAAAGAATAAAATGCCAGTCTCCCTTTTGTTTATCCACCCCACCCCATTCCCTTTGAGTGATTCTCCTGGATTCCCTTTATTTCCTTGAAGAGAGCTCCTGTGTGTGTGTGTGTGTGTGTGTGAGTGTGTGTGTGAGTGTGTGTGTGTGTGTGTGTGTGTGTGTGTGTGTGTGTGTGTGAATCCACACCAGAGGATATTTTTTCCATGGATTTTGAGAGAGAGTGGAAGGGAGGATAGAGGGGTAGAGAGAGAGAGGCTCCTGCATGCACCTCGACTGGGGCAAGGGATCAAACCTGCAACCCAGGTATGTGCCTTTGAATTGGAATTGAACCCAGACTTTTTGGTGTGAGTGCTGATGCTCTAACCACTTAGTACACCAGCCAGGGCTCAAAGAAAGACCCTTTACCTGAGTCAAATTTGGAAAGGGAAAAAGTATTAATCACCACCCCCTGCTTAGCTAACATCGTATTATAGTTGTGAACATATATGTGAAAGGAAGATAAAAGGGAGGAGAAGATTGGACTAGTTTGAATTCAGCTGCTTGCCCCACTATAGCATTTACTGATTGATATTTGATATATTTTAATCTCATAGTATAAAAATGCAACAAATTTTGTACATTAATTTTTTCATTCTGCAATTTTACTGATTTCACTTATTCTAACATTTTATTTGATTAAGTCTTTAGGATTTTTTATATATGACATCATATTATATGCAAAGAGAGACTATTTTACTGCTTCCCTTCCAATTTGATGTCTTTTTATTTTCTTTCCTAATTGCTTTGGCTAGGACTTCTAGTATTATGTTGAATTGAAGTGGTAAGAGTGGCATCCTGGTCTTGTTCCTGATCTTAGAGAAAAAGTTTTCAGCTTTTCACCACTGAGAATAATGATAGTTGTGTTCTTGTCATATATGGTCTTAATTATGTTGAAATGCATTCCATTTATAACTAATTGGTTCAAAGTTTTGTTTTTTTTTAATCATGAAAGGGTTTTGTATTCTGTCAAATGTTTTTTCTGTATCTTTTGAGATGCTCATATGACGTTCATCTTTCATTTTGTTAATGTGGTGTATCACTATTATTCATTCATGAATTTTGAATCATCCCTGCATTCCAGGGAAAAAAATCCTACTTACTCATGGTCTGATCTTTTTAATGTGCTGTTGAGTTCAGTTTGCTAATATTTGGTTGAGGTTTTTTATATCTTAGTTCATCAGGGATATTGGCCTGTAAATTTCTCTTCTTGTAGTGTCCTTGTCAGGTTTTGGTATGAGACCAATGTTGGCCTAGTATAATGAGTTTGGATGTGTGCCCTACTCTTCAATTTTTTGGAAGAGTTTGAGAAGAATTTGCATTAATTCTTCTTTAAATATTTGATAGAATTTACCAGTGAAGCCATCTGGTCCTGGATGTATCTATGTTGGGAATTGATTCAATCTCCTTATTCATAATTGGTATTTTCATGTTTTCTATTTCTTTATTATTCAATCCAAGTAGATTGTATAATTCTAGGGATTTATTATGGTTCTTTCTGAGATATACCTATAATTCTTTATTGGAAATTTTTTTCTTATATTTATTCTCTCTGGCATTCTTGCATTTTATTTTATTTACCATGATAAAGAAATCCACAAATTTGTTCTCCATGACATTGATTAAAACATCTGCTAATTCAAGTGAAACTTTTGTTAATTACTACCTTCAATGTGGGATTTCAGAAGTAGTGCATACAAAATAGTATATTATGTGTGGATGTGTGTGAATGTGTATGTGTATAAGTGTGTAAATATTTTCAAAGGAGTGGCTGTCTTATACTCTAGGTGGTGATGGCAGGAGCCTCTCCTGCCTCCATGGCAGCGCTAAGGATGTCCAACTGCCAGCTTAGGCCCGCTCCTGTGCTTAGGATTAATTCTAGAGCAAATATATATTTCAAGATGAAACTAAGCAGTTTTGAAATAAATTACTTGAATTTCTCTGTATGTAAAAAAAAAAACAAAAAAAACCTGATATTTAAAACTGATATTTTTTATCTCACTCCCGCTAAGGGCTCCCAGACTGCGAGAGGGCACAAGCTGGGCTGAAGGACCTCCCCCTCACCGAGTGCATAGATTTCATGCACCAGGCCTCTAGTATTCTAATATTAGCCTACATAAAAGAGCATCACACAATTTTATATTAATGTGGAACTTGAATCTTCATGTTAGCATCAGTCAATAAGGAAAAGGAAACA
>NW_005353920.1:271497-278074 GCF_000412655.1 Myotis brandtii
TTGATGGTAGACATTCTGACAGGTGTGAGGTGGTACCTCACTGTCTTTTTAATTTTTATCTCTCGGATGATTAGTGACTGTGAGCATTTTTTCATATGCCACTTGGCCTTCTGTATGCCCACTTTTGAGAAGTGTCTAATTAGGTCCTTTGCCCATTTTTGATTTGATTTATCTTCTTTTTGTTAAGTTGTATGAGTTTTCTATAAATTTTGGAGATTAAATCCTTATCAGATATAACATTGGCAAATATGTTCTCCCATGAAGGGGGCTCTCTTGTTATTTTGTTGATGCAGAAGCTTTTTATTTTGATGTAGTCCCATTTGCTTATTTTCTCTTTAGTTTACATTGTCTTAGGAGACATATTGGTAAACATTGCTATGAGATATGTCTGATATTTTCCTGCCTTTGGATTCTTCTAAGATTTTTATGGTTTCCTGTCTCGCATTTAAGTCTTTTATCCATTTTATGTTTATTTTTGTGTATGTTGTAAGTTGATGGTCTAGTTTCATCTTTTTGCATGTGTCTGTCCAGTTTTCCAAGCACTATTTGTTGAAGAGACTATCTTTACTGCATTGCATGTTCTTGTCTCTTTTGTCAAATATTAATTGACTGTAATGGTGTAGGTAAATTTCTGGGGGTCTCTGTTCTGATCCATTGGTCTATATGCCTGTTCTTTTGCTCATACCAGGATGTTTTGGTTATAATAGCTTTGTAGTATAGTTTGATATTTCGTATTATTATCCCTCTTACTTTGTTCTCTCCCTCAAGATTGCTGCAGCTTTTCAGGGTCTTTTATGGTTCCATATAAGTTTCTAGAGTATTTGTTCTATCTCTGTGAAGTATTCCATTGGTATTTTAATAGGGATTGCATTGAATCTATAGATTGCTTGGGATAGCATAGACATTTTAATGATGTTAATTCTTCCAATCCATGAACATGGTATATGCTTCCATTTCTCTGTATCTTCCTCTATTTCTTTTCCTAATGCCATATAGTTTTCCAAGTACAGGTCTTTTACCTCCTTGGTTAAGATTATTCCTAGATATCTTATTTTTTCTTGTTCTTGCAATGGAAAATGGTATTGCTTTTTTAGTTTCTCTTCCTGAGAGCTTATTATTGGTGTATAAAAATGCCATTGATTTATGGATGCTGATTTTGTATCCTGCTGCCTTGCTGAATTCATTTATTAAGTCTAGTAGTTTCCTGGTGGAGTCTTTAGGTTTTTCTATGTATAATATCATGTCATCTGCAAATAATGACAGTTTACTTCCTCCCTTCCAATTTGGATAACTTTTATCTCTACTTCCTGTCTGATTGCTGTGGCAAGGACTTCCAGTACTATTTTGAATAAGTATGATGAAAGTGGACATCTTTGTCTTGTTCTTGTTCTTAAGGGAAACATTTTTAGTTTTTGCCCATAGAGTATTATGTTGGCTGTAGATGTGTCATATATAGTCTTTATTATATTAAGGTATGGTCCCTCAATCCACACTTTACTGAGAATTTTTATCAATAAAGGGTGCTGGATTTTGTCAAATGCTTTTTATGCATTTATTGATATGATCATGTGGTTTTTATCTTTCAATTTGTTTATGTGATGTATCACATTTATTGATTTGTGAATATTGTACCAGCCTTGCATCCCCAGAATAAATCCTACTTGATAATTGTGTATGATCTTTTTAATATATTGTTGGATCCGATTTGCTAATATTTGGTTGAGAATTTTAGCATCTGTGTTCATCAGAGATATTGGCCTATAATTTTCATTCTTTGTAGTGTCCTTATTGGTTTTGGTTTTATTATTTTCTTCTTTCTACTTCCTCTGGGCTTTTCTTGCTGTTCTCTTTCTAATTCATTTAGATGTAGGGTTAGGTAGTTTATTAGTCTTTTTCTTATTCCTTGATGTTGGCCTGTAGTGCTATGAACTTCCCTCTCAGGACTGCTTTCACTATGTCCCACAGGTTTTGAGTGGTTGTGTGTTCATTTTTATTTGTTTCCAGGAAGTTTTGAATTTCTTGCTTGATCTCGTTGGTAATCCATTCATTGTTTAATAACATGCTATTTAATATTCATGTATTTGAGTCTTTCTGAGTTTTTTTATTGTAGTTGACTGTAATGGTATAGGTAAATTTAATTGACTGTAATGGTGTAGGTAAATTTCTGGGGGTCTCTGTTCTGATCCATTGGTCTATATGCCTGTTCTTTTTAACTTCATGTCATTGTGATCAGGGAAGATGGTTGGTATAATAGCAATCTTCTTGAATTTATGCTCTAACATGTGGTCTATTTTGAGAATGTTCCATAAGCACTTGAGAAGAATGTATATTCTGTTGCTTTGGGGTGAAATCTTCTATAAATATCAGTTATATACATCTGATCTAGTGTGTCATTTAAGGCCTCTGTTTACTTGTTAATTTTTTTGTCTGGAATATCATTGCAGTGATGCAATGGGGTGTTACAGTCCCTTACTATGACTGTATTGCTGTCAATCTCTCCCTTAATGTCCATCAAGAGTTTTTTTATGTACTTGGTTGCTCCTATATTGGGTGCATATATGATTACACTGGTTATATTTTCTTATTGATAGGTATTCATTTATTGCCATTGTTATTTTCTTTATGCATATGATCCTCTCTCTCTCCTTTTCTTGTTCTTCAAGCAATCCCTTTAACATTTCTTGCATTGTTGGTTTGGTGGTAATATACTCCTTAACTTTTTTTTTGTCTGGAAAGTTTTTTATTTCACCTTCAATTTTAAATGATAGACTTGTTGGGTACATTAGTCTTAGATTTAGGCCCTTGCTTTTCATTAGAGTACTTCATGCCACTCCCTTCTGACCTAAAGTGTTTTTATTGAGAAGTCAGCTAGTTGAAATTCTAGTGGGAAATCCTTTGTAGGTAATTTTCTGTCTGTCTCTTGCTGCCTTTAAGATTCTTTATTTGTCTTTAACATTTGCCATTTTAATTCTGATGTGTCTAGATGTGAGTCTCTTTGGGTTCACCTTGATTGGGACTCTCTGTGCCTCCTGAGCTTTTGTGACATTTTCCTTCACCAGGTTGGGGAAGTTTTCTGTCATTATTTCTTCAAACAGGTTCTCTGTTCTTTGTTCACCTTCTTCTCCTTCTGGTATTTCTATAATGCAGATGTTACATTGCATGTTGTTTCAGAGTTCCCTTAAACTATCTTCCTGTTTTTTAATTATTTTTTTTATTTGCTGCTCTAATTGGGTATTTAGTTCAATCTTGTCTTCCAATTCATTGATTTGATCTTCTGCTTCATCCAATCTATTTTTAATAACTCCCAGTGTGTTTTTGATGTCAGATATATCATTCTTCATTTCTGTCTGGTTTTTATTCATGATCTCTATTTCCCTTTTCATGCTGTTGTAATTTACATTGAGTTTCTTAAGCATCTTTATAACCATTGCTTTGAAATCTATGTCTGATAGGTTGCTTGCCTCCATCTCATTTAGTTCTTTTTCTGGAGATTCCTTCTTTTCTCTTATTTGTGGGTTGTTTCTTTGTCTCCCCATTTTAGCTGTCTCTTGTATTTGCTTCTATGTGTTAGATAGAACATAACAGCCTCCCAGTCTTTGTGGGATGGTCTTATGTAGAAAGTGTCTTGAGGGGTGTGGTGGTGCAGTCTCTTTGTTCACCTGAGCTGGATGCTCTACGAATGCTCCTTGCTCTTGTTATTTGGGCATTCTTTTTGTAATTGGGACTTGATTGTTGATGTCCAGTGAGCTTCAACCCCAGCTGTTATACAGGTGCTTGGGGTCCACTATTTGTGGGGCTTGCATGATTTGGTCTGATGTTGTTGAATCTGGACCCTTGGTGTGTCTATCCTAGGCCTCCTGTGAGCTTCTCTAGTGCAGATTAATGTAAATCACAGCCCCTTTCTGTCCCTGAGCCACCTGATTGAGGTCTGAGAGGTTAAATCCCCTAATAGTCCAGTGGTCGGGGACTCCTTAGCCCAAGACTGAGTCTGCCTTGAGTCTCATGCTTTGATTTTCCCTGTTATGAGCTGTACTTCCTTCCCACACAGAGCTGGTCCTGTAGGTGTCAGCTGCAGGTGCTTTGGGTTCACTGGCTTTTGCCTCAATGAACTTTCACGGGCAGTGTCTGTGGTGGGGACTCAAAAGCTGATTAGGCAATCTCTATACAGTCTGCACTTTCTATCCTTGGTTATCAGGGTTCTCTCCAGCTAGTCTTCAGCTGATACTATATCTCCTTTTTGATAACTAGTTCACTATAATACAGTTTTGCTTCTATAACATTTTATTTTCCTTCTAAATTGTCTATGAAGATTCACCAAAAGTCAAAACACTCAGAATTAAAGGTTAAATTCCAATCTCCACATTTTCAACAAAATCGCCTTCTCACGCAATTGAGAGTTGCAATCTGGAACTAAGGTAGACTTGTTATTTATTTATTTAATTTTTTTAACATCACCTCTACCCCCCACAATCAATGTAGAGTTGTCAATTCCAAAATATTAATTGCTAGCTAGACATAATATATTACTGGAATGTGCCTAGCCCTATTCTGCCCTAATGTTATACAGCAGCAGTACACCCATATCCTAAACAATTTCTTCTCTTTTGTACTTATTAAGATTCACCATGCAAGGATACCAAGGCTAAAATTGCCAACCAAATTGCTTATAGAGAGAGGTGCCTAGAAAAAAACACACTGTGCTGTCCCCTCCATTAGAAGTGTCCAAATTGCAATGGGGGTGCGCAAAGTGGCAAGTGGTAGCAGTAAATGATGGTTAAACTGTTTCCTAAGGCTATTAACAATTAAGATGATAAAGCCACATAAGCAGCATTGAGGATATCATTTTATATTATGGCAAGAAGGTGAGCATCCAACACAGTTAAAATATGTATCTCAATTTAATAGCTTAGTAAAATTAGGCACCATGATAATTCAACCCTAATTTACAAAATTTGAAATTGGAATTGCATTTACCAGGAACTATTTTCTCTTTACTCTTATTCATATAACAACATCAGAATACTGTACATAAAGTTAAATCAATAACCTGATATATGAGTCATTTTGCTTGCCTGATGTTCCTGACAATTTAATCTAAGGCTATGACTCTTGGTTAAATTGTGGTATTATCCTACATTGTTTGCAGCTATTTTCTCATGCAAGTAAAGTGAAATTTTTTAAAAAAAAATCTATCATCTATCTATCTGGATATATAGATATGGTAGTGTAATAGTTTTACTAAATATTTTTAACTCCTAGCCAATCTAAGAAATGAGATTTTCAGAATAGCCTTGAGGAGAAAATAAAGCATAGCATTTTGAACAAATATTAAATAACCTAAAATGTCTATGATTTAGAGAAATAGTTGCTCCTCTTGATAATCCTCCAAAAACACTTTTAGATAAATTCTATATTTAAATTAATCAAATTTGGGTCATAATAAGTAAAAGTTAATTTTATATGTGAATCTTCATTGCTTAGGGTTACAAAACTGCAATTAAATGCTTTGAGAGAAACTCTTTAGGAAAATAATTTTAGATCTTTCAACCCAGAGATATCTTTTCATCAATAGAAAGTTTTGGTCTCCAAATTCCTTTCTTTAAATATATTGTATTAATTATATATATTCTTGTATTAATTGTATTTCAATTGTATGATTCAATTGCTTTTTAATTTCACTAATTATATTGTATTTCTGTTGATGCAAAAATACAAGTATGTTATATAAATTATACATCAATTATAAAATTAACATACAATTAATATCCCAGTCAATATCTATTTTATGAAGTCTAGTTTATTCTTGTCAAGTTATCTACACTAATAAAAGAGAAACATGCAAATTGGTGTCACTCCACTACGCCCACCAGCCAATCAGGATGAGTATGCAAATTAACCCAACAAAGATGGCTGTTAATTTGTATATGCAGGCACGGAGCGAAGACTGAAGATGACTGAAGACTGAAGACGACTGAAGACTGAAGAGGCTTGGCTTCTCTGCTGCAGCTGGAGCGGAGAAACCTCCAGGCTTGGCTTCTCCGCTGCAGCTAGAACAAAGGCCTGGGTCCCGGGTGCCAGAGGAAACCGGTGCCAGCGGCCAGGGGAAGGAAGGCCTATTGTACGGATCTCTTTGTGCAACAGGGCCAGACCAAAGGCCTGGGTCCCGGGTGCCGGAGGAAAACCGGTGCCGGCAGCCAGGGGAAGGAAGGCCTATTGCACGAATCTTCATGCAACGGTCCTCTAGTACATAAGATATTTCAAAATAATAAAGTACCTTTTTACTTGGAATTTACTTGTTGATATTTTCTGGTTTTTAATAACTGGTCTGTAAATACTTTATGAAGAAATTGAAGGTACTATTAGTCACCTTAAAAAGAAAGAATGTAGGAATTCCAAATGCTAGCTAAGGGGTAAAGAAAGCTGAGTTCAGCCTATCTTAACCCAATTTCTGTGGTGGGTGAGGAAGCCTTTCTTAAAAGTACTCTTAGAGTAGAGTGGTTATTGCAATGGGTGCACATGTGCTTGATTTTTCCTTTTTAATATAACTTAATGATCTTAATTCACTATAACTTGATTT
>NW_005353920.1:278174-282010 GCF_000412655.1 Myotis brandtii
CAAGGAAAGCATTTTTTAAATAATTAAAATAAAAATAAGGGTGAAGTTTTAACTTTTAATAAAATAAAAGCAACTTTTCCACTATTAAGATATAACATGACTAATATTTATTGAACTGATCCCATAGCTAATAATTAGAAATAAAATAATTTTTAAACGCTTTCATGCTATTGTTGTATTAATGTACCAATATTTAAGATTTAAGTAGGGAAAACAAAGAAGGCTTGGAGAAAATGTTAAGGATCTTCATTACAATGTCTGTAGAGGCCATCTAAAGGCATAAAGACTGAAGAAGTTGAGATGATAGCGCATAAGTATAGTTGGATATTATATTTCACCAAATATATGTATGATGTTTTCTCTGTCTGTCTTTTTAGGGGGAAAAACCCCAATATTCATTATCACTACTTAAAATGCTCATGTCTTCAAAGAGGAGAATAGTACTTTGAGTCTTTATAAGGGGTCAATGGAGGTTATATTTTGTAATGAGAATTCTAGATATTATCTTTTTCTCCAGTGCCACTAGAAGAGAAATTTCTTTTTTTCCAAGAAGAAATTTTTTTTTAACATTTATTGTAAAAACATAATTTTGTCATCATATATTTTATGATGTTTTCTACAGTTTTACAATTGTATTTTTAATCACTTAAATTTAGATTGAAGATGATTAAATCTAGATTTAACATCATTATTACAATATTTTTAACTTATATAAAATCATAAAAATTATTAAATATATAATATATGACAAATTTAGATTATATAGTGATTTAAGCCATACAGAAAGCCTGCATTATTTTGAGCTGCATACTATAAAAAGGTTGAATAGATGTGTCATCTCTTTTTTTTCCTAAGGTATTTGAAGACCTGAGTAATTGGTTTAATTGCAAAAATAACAGGAGTAGTTTTATAGATTGTGAAATTGAGGTCCAACAGTGTCAAGACAGGAGGTCATAGAAGAAATCAATGGATCAGAAAGGACAGTAACTTAGAAATTTCTCTTACACTTATAATCTTACTATTACTCAATGAAAATATGTTGAAAAATGAGGTTAAAAGCTAAAATTAAGCCCTAGCTAGTTTGGCTCAGTGGATAGAGTGTTGGCCTGTGGACTGAAAGGTCCTGGGTTCAATTCTGGTCAAGAGCATATACCTTGGTTGCAGGAGGCAACCAATCAATGTGTTTCTCTCACATTGGTATTTCTCTCTGTCTTTCCCTCTCTCTTCCATTCTCTCTCTCTCTTAAAAAAAAATCATTAGAAAAATGTCCCCTGCGTGAGGATTAAAAGCTGAAAGTTAAAAAAAAAAGCTGAAAGTTGTCTGGTGAGTTAAGAATTGTGTGAATGGTCAATATATAAAATCTTAGGAATGTACTTCTATGTCTTTCTTTTTTAATTTAGCAGTTTCTCCTGAAGATATATTTTTATTTAGTTTCTATTTGACAATTTTCCATTTTACTCAATTGTTTAAAGTAGCCATGGGCTCATGGATATCTTTGAGTTGGATTTATGAAAAAGACAATAAACTATAGGAAATCAATTATCATAAATCAGGAAAACAGGCCAATAAGCAGATCTTGATATCATATTTTTTTCAATTGGGCTGACATAATTGGCATTTTGTATTTTAAAGATAAACAATAAACAGTTTTATCTTAAACAATCGCAAATCTCCAAGTTAGAGTATAATATAGAGTCCTTTAGCTACCAAATAGAGATGTTTGGTGAAGGGAGTGGGGGCGGTTTGAGGGCAAGCATCTTGGTATTTGAGCAGTTGGTTTATACATTTTGTTTCCTAGGACACTTATATTAAACTTTGAGATTGCAAAAATAAATCTCTTGCAAAGATACTTCTACCTGTGAATGGTTTATTTCAGCATTTTATGTTGAAGTTTTTGGACACTCTCAGAAAAATGATTAGATTACTAATTTGCCTGCTCTTTAGTGAAGTCCACCCTGATACTAGACATCCAAAGCAAACATCCAAACTTGAAATGAGAACAGAATAGCAATACTGGGTCCTAGGGGTTGGGGAGTAATGTCTTCACATTCCTGAATGTTTACTTTGTAACCTGGAGGGGTAAATTTGAAGAGAAATAAAATTGGCAATAAATATAGTAAGCATCTTCAACTTAATTATTTTAGAAGTATGCTAACAATCTAAAGGGAAACATTGTTTGCCTTAGAAAATATAACTCAGAATACTGAGAGTAGAAAAAAAACATAAATAGATTCTGTTTAATATCAACTGTTGTCTATAAGATATTAAGGAAAGGACATTCTCTTTCTCTGCAAAGACTTTAAATAGATAAATGATATAATTAGAAATGTCTGTTGGGGCATGAAAAATACCGCCTAAAATCCCAGTGCACTCAGTATAATATGACATTATATGTAAGTAGGCAGACTTGTGGGGAGAAGTAAGCCAACCTGTGGCCCTACCCTGAATGAGATATTGGATGGAATATTAGGTGAGGTCAAAATCTGGAACATGAATAATTATCTGTATAGGTAAACAGCAGCTTGTGCATTGGGGAACTTCTGGATTATATAAACCTCTTGTTTCTCTCACTGGCATGAAGGCTGATGAGCTTATAACTTTTACTGTTGGAGTCATATTGCTCTGTCTGCTACCTACATGCATCCCTGCCATGGCAGGATGAATGCTGGAAGGCATCGGGGTTCATGCCTTATGGTGAGTGCGCTTGTAGTTTGAATGAGACTGTAGCACTCAATACTGTTCCCGATGGGCTCTGAGGAGGGAGACCAGTGAGGGTGAAGAGAAATATCTATATTTGAAAAAATTTACTCAAATGAGAGGATGCAATATAACATTTTTAAGCATGCAAGAAATAAAAAAGATGCTATGTTTCTTATAATCTATCCTTTTCAGAAGAGATTTGAGAATATGCAAGGAAGAAACAAAAAAAGAGATTACATCCATGAAAAACGAGCGACTCAAAGGTGAATTTTGGAAGGGATTCTCAATATTTAAAGCTGAACAGGGGAAATTAGAGTAGGAAGAGAGCTATGGAAAATTGGTGTTCTAGGCCAAAAAAGCATTTTGATATGCCTAGGCATTTGCAACTATTATTATTTTTGAGAGATCTGTTAGAGCACATTACAAATTAGCTACAGAGCCCTGGCTTGTGTGGCTTAGTTGTTTGGAGCATTGTCCAGTGTACTGGAGAGTCCTGGGTTGGATTCTCAGTCAGGGCACATACCTGGGTTGCAGGCTCCATCCTGGTTGGAGTGCGTTCAGGAGGCAACCAATCAAAATATTTTTCTCACATTGATCTCTCTGTCTCTGTCTGTCTTTCTCTCTTTCTCCCTTCCTCCTTCTCTAAAATCAAAAGAAAATAAACCACAGAGATAGATAACCAAAACTAGTAATTTTAATCCAGAGAAAAAGTTTTACAGAAATAGATACTTAATTCTAGTAATTATATAGTCAACTAGAGGCCCAGTGCACAAATTCGTGCATGGGTGGGGTCCAGCCGGCCTGGCCCCAATCTGGGCTCCATCAGGGCCAGGCTGGCTGGGGGGAGGGGCTGCGGGTGATTGGCCAGCAGGCCCCACCTCGAATTAGGTGTGGGGGGCCAAATGGGGGTCAGTGGCTGAGGGAGGGGCCATGGGAGCTTGGTAGCCAGCCCCACCCCTGATTGGTATAGGAGGGTGTTTGGGGGTGGAGCTGGCTGTGGGGAGGGACTGTGGGTGGTGGGCTGGCTGGCCCCACACCTGAATGGGGTGCGGGGGCCGATTGGGGGCCAGCGGCCTGGGGGAGAGGCCATGGGTGGTTGGCTGAACAGCCCTGCCCCTGATAAGAGTGGGGAGCCA
>NW_005353920.1:282145-291594 GCF_000412655.1 Myotis brandtii
GGCCAGATGTAAGCTGGCAAGGTCCTTGCACCTGAAGGGGCTAGCAAGGCTGGGACCCTTACCCACACAGTTTTCCCAGACTTGTCTGGATGGCGATTATCAGTAGAATGAGAGCAACCTTTGTAGAATGAGAACAGCCTTTCATGGCTTACCAAGAAGTCTGTAACTATTTACTGAGATATGCTGTACCGAGAACTTGTCCTTCTGTTCTGTCCCTCCCTTAGAGATTAAGAGGAACAAAGAATACATTCCTCTTGACAGACCTCCTATTCAGTGTGTTGTGTATAAATAGGATTGTGTGGCTAATAAAGTTGCTTCAGTTCCTCGAGAGCTGTAGTCCTCCCGATCCTGCTTTCCTGTCTTTTTTTCTTTTCTCAATTCCCACCTCCCTGCCTCAGCCCGGCTCAACCTGTCAGGCTGGCCCTGACAGTCCAGCCCTGTCCCCTATTAGGGTAAGGGTGATCAGGGGCTGGACCAAACAGGGGGAGGGGCCTTGGGAAGTTGGCTGGACACCCCAACCCCTGATCAGGCTGGTTCGCTGGCCTCAGTGGGCATCATAGCGGCTGGTCATTCCAGTCTATGGCATTCCGGTCACTGGCTTTTCATATATATAGATATAGAATGCAAACATCCAACAATTTTAATATTGATAGCTTGGGTAGGGGTAAAGGGTTTGGGATATAGGGTTGAACAGAGTATTCCAAAGGCCTAAATACCTCATACTAAAATATCAATCAATATTCTAGGAATTTATACATCTATAATAATAAAAGTGTAATATGGTACTTAGAATAAAAGCATAATATGCTAATTCGACCAGACATCCCTCTGGACATCCTTCCGGATGACCTTCTGGACAAAGCTGGGGCTGTGAGGGCTGAGCCCCTTGCATGAATTTTGTGCATTGGGCCTTTAGTATAAAAATAAATGTATAAGCCTATTACTTAAAAATATGGAGATTAATGGCAGAAGACATATGCAAGAGTACTGAAAGTTACTGACTGTATGAAGTGAAATTAGGGAATAAAAAAGGGTAAAAAAGAATATTGTTATTGTTGAAGCATCCTTTCACATCATTCAATTTAAAAAATATGTGTTTGCTTTATAATATTAAAAAATAAAACATTAACAATCTACATGCTTTAAGGATGCATTTATTTCAGATTTCTTTCTAATGTATCCAATTCAATTCTAATAACACAGTTATTAGTCCATAAAGTGTGATATTCCAGAGCATATCTTCTAATCTGGAGTTTTCAGAGAGGAATTTGAGCCACAGAGAGATTAAACAATTTGCCTAGGGTTACATGTTCATAAGTATAACCTGGGTCTTGTTCTATTTCAATACATTGCTGCTAATTAAAATTTTGCTTGCTAGTTTAATATGCATTATACACAAAGGTATATTTTACTGGAAATGTCTAAGACAATGTTTTATCTCCATTGTGCAAGTACTGTATAATACAAGATGTCAAAACAGATGAAAAAATTTATCCACTTAGAAATTCTTACTTAACTTGTCAAAAACACTGGGGCCTGAGTTGAACTAATCTAATTCAATTAATTTGTAAGTAGTGTTTATATCAATTTCCAACTGTGGACAAATTAATTGTTTTTAACACTGAGCTGTAGGAATAATGTGTTTTGTGGCGAGTTACAGAGTAAAAGAAAATGAGCTGTCCTCACGGGGCTGTCTGAGTACAGGATAGCTGCCTCTTATCCGGCAATGTTAATGTCAAAGTTGCTCTGGACACCTGCAATGTGTTATCACCAAGCTCAGCAATTCCAAGGACCCAGCTTCTAGGATTTAGAGAAACTATGGGGATGAGTGGGCTTAAAAAACAAAAGACAATTTAGTTTCTTGGATCATATATACAATTGTGTTTCAGTCCTTTTGCTCAAGCTTGATTGAAAGTGACAAATTGTGGGATACAGAGCTAATGGCTACTGCATATGTTCAATATTTGAAAGCAAGAGAGGATTTCTCTTTTTTACAGAGGAGCAGAACCAAGGAGATAGAAAGCAAAAGGAGTAGATTTAGCTGATCTCTCCTCTCTGGTTTGGCTGTTGTGAGTTTTATTACCTCCTGTCTGATAAAAAATACAGTTTTACCGACCACAGAAAAGATGTGCTGTGAAAGACACACTATTTCAATAGCCGACTTAAACATAAATATCAGAGACCAAAAAATATAGCATATGAATATATCTAAAGGTGTGGTTGTGGAATTAGTTACTAAACTAATGGTGTTGGATAGCTCTTCTATTTTGGTCCTATGTAGAGCTCCTTTTTCTTTATATTGGAATTTTGCTAATTCTCTTCTAAGAAGCCAGTTCCAAATCAGTTCATATTTTTTTCCAGGTAAATCCTTGAATAAGAGTAATGTCATAATTGCAAAGAACTCTGTCTTTTTGCAATTGCTTAAAGTTCAGATATTGATATACAGAAACTTTATCAACTTGTATTTGAGTAGCTAGTTTTCTAGTTTTTATTTTATTGAGATTTTTTGAGGCACTGGAGACATGGCTCCTACTCCGTGTGCAAATATTTCTGATAATAAATTCTCTTTTACTGACATAGGAAAATCTCAGAGTTATTTCTTCAAATCATATATTCCAATCATACCTTGCTTTTTTGGAAAGTATTGGATGAAGTGGCAGTAGCTGTGAGTAAATATAATGGAGATGAATTCTTTAGCCATTTCATCATATTTATGTTTTTGTGTTTGTTTTTAATATACATAAGAGGAAAAGTCATTGAATCCCTTTCAAAGTTTGGCCAAAAATTTTCTTAAGACTTTCATCTAGTCAACTTTTCCAAACATTTAAGCTAATAATTTCAATGATGAATTTTGCCAATTTGTTAAATAATTTCTCCGAACAATATTTGAGCAAAGACAATATACTGGTTTGAATGCTTGGGGTTGGCTATAAGCGGTGAACAAGGTAGTCAAATGAGAGAATAGGCAATTAAAAAATTAAAAAAACAATAAGAAAACTGACTGATAATTGATTATTTTAATTATGGTTTTAAGGAAATACAAGATTCTGAAATGTCCTGTAATTATTAATTAAGTAACACATTTCTACTAGCAATGTGACAAGCAAGTTATACCTTCTTTGTTAATTGTCCTTGGTAGTATTTTCTAGGGTAGCCTATAAAATACCACAATCTTGGTGACTTAAAATAATAGACATTTATTATCTTCAGTTCTGAAGGCCAGAAGTCTACAATCAAGCTGTCAGCAAGGCCACGCTTCCTCTGAAAGCTCCATCCTAGCTTCTGCTGGTTGCTGGCAATCCTTGGCATTCCTGTTTTCACATGTTCTTCGTGTGTGTGTGTGTGTGTGCATGTGTGTGTGTGTATCTGTGTCTCTGTGTCTTTACATGACCTTTTTATAAAGAACATCTACCTTGCATTTAGGGTTACCTATAATCCAGTAATGACCTCATCTTAACTATTATATCTGCAATAATCCTTTTTCCAATTAAGGTCACATTCTGAAGTTCTAGTTGGACATGGATTTTTGTGGGACACTATTCAATCCAGTATAACATTATTTATAGCTTAGAGTACTAAATAGGTGTTTTATTTTAGTAGAAATTATAATTTGTTAGAAAAATAAACAAAAATTTGGAATCAGGAAGACCTAAGTTCAAATTTCTTCATTCCCTTTTGACCTTGAGCCAATTAATGTTCCACTGTCCTTTGTGAAATCTAGATAATAGGCATCTTAAGGTGATGTCAGATAATCTGATTTATTTAAAGCCAAGACAGGTCAAATAGATATTATCTCCTTCCTCTCAATATCAGTTTTTAAAAAAATAATTAAATTTAATTTGATTATATCTATACTAATAAAAGGGTAATATGCTAATTAGACCAGACATTTTCTGGACATCCTTCTGGACAAAGCCACAGTGGCGGGGGCCGAAGCATAGGTAGTTAGGGGGCAATCAGGCTGGCAGGGGAGCAGTTAAGGGGTAACTAGGCCAGCAGGGGACCAGTTAGAGGGTGATTAAGCTGGCAAGCAGAGGCAGTTAGGGACAATGAGGCAGACAGGCAGGTGAGCAGTTAGGAGCCAGCAGTTCTGGATTGTGAGAGGGATGTCTGACTGCTGGTTTATTCCCAATCCCTGAGACTAAACTGGCAGTTGGACATCCCCCGAGGGGGTCCCAGATTGGAGAGGTTGCAGGCTGGGCTGAGGGGTCCTCCCTCCCCCGTGCACGAATTTCATGCACTGGGCCTCTAGTCCTATATAATAAAAGGCTGATATGCAAATAAACCAGTGGAATGACCAGTTGCTATGAAGCGCACTGACCACCAGGGGGCAGACGCTCAATGCAGGAGCTGCCCCCTGGTGGTCAGTGTGTTCCCACAGGGGGAGCGCTGCTCAGCCAGAAGCCGGGCTCATGCTAGCGAGAGCAGCAGCGGTGGCAGGAGCCTCTCCTGCCTCCACGGCAGTGCGAATGGAGCAGGTCTAAGCTGTCAGTCCGACATCCCCCGCGGGCTCCCAGACTGCAAGAGGGCACAGGCCAGGCTGAGGGGACCCTCCCCACCCCCTGCACGAATCTCATGCACTGGGCTTCTAGTTGGTTAATTAAATTATATAGGTTTTAAGTGTACAATTCTAGAAAACATCATTTGTAGATTGCATTGTGTGTCTACCACTTAAAGTCAAATCTCCTTCCGTCACCATATAGTTTATTTCTTTTACCCTTTGCTACCTCCCTCACCCCTATCCCTCTGGAAATCACCAGACTGTTATCTGTGTCCATGAGTTTTGGTTTGTTCATTTGTTGCTTTCGGTTTTATATCCCCCATATGAATAAAATTATAATCAAGACAACATGGTATCGGCAGAAAAACAGACATACAGACCAGAGGAACAGATCTGAGAGCTCAAAAATAAACCCATCTAAATATAGGCAAATAATTTTTGACAATAGAGCAAAAAACACACAATGGAAAAAAGAAAGGCTCTTTAATAAATGGTGTTGAAAAGAATTGGAAAGCCACATGCAAAAGAATGAAACTAGACTATTTGTAACCATACACAAAAAGTAATTCAAAATGGATTAAAGACCTAATAATAAGACTTGAAATAACAAATTACATAGAAGAAAACATAGGTACTAAATTTATAGACCTTGGTCTTAGAAAGGGTTTTATGTACTTGACCTCAAAAGCAAGGGGAAGTAAAAAGAAAAAAAATAAATGAATGGGACAATATCAAACCTAAAAGCTTCTAAACAGCAAAAGAAACCATTAACAAATCAAAAGGTAGCCAACCTAATGGGAGAAGATATTTACAAACACCTCTGATAAGGGGTTAATATCTAAAATATATAATGAACTCATACAACTCAATGACAACAACAACAACAAAACAATACAATTAAAAATGCGCAGAGGATTTGAACAGACACTTCTCTTAATATCTGTATTTTTAAAGGAAGATAGACTATAACAACTTGATTCTTAAATAAGTGATTCTTAGTTAAGCTGGAGAAGATAATGTAACATTATAAAGTTACTTGGACTGGAGAAGGTAATATAACATGATAAAGTTATTTGGACTGAGTTCATATGTTAAGAAAATGTGAAATCCTATTTAGGGAAACCCTTTGCCTTCAGAGTGGGAGAATGGTTGCCATGCAGAAAAGGCTTGTTCTCCTAGGCCAGTGATGGCGAACCTATGACACGCGTGTCAGAGGTGACACGCGAACTCATTTTTTTTTGGTTGATTTTTCTTTGTTAAATGGCATTTAAATATATAAAATAAATATCAAAAATATAAATCTTTGTTTTACTATGGTTGCAAATTTCAAAAAATTTCTGTATGAGACAGGGCACCAGAGTTAAGTTAGGGTTTTTCAAAATGCTGACACGCCGAGCTCAAAAGGTTCGCCATCACTGTTAAGCACTGGCCTATGAGTTGACATTGTCAGGAGTCCACTAAAACTCCCCATGGCTGAGATTTTTACCTCACCCTCTAGAGAGGAATCAAACATCAAGAATGCAATTAATATTCATTTTCTAGTTGTCTGGAATGAAGATGTGGTGTGATATGGAAAGAGATTTTTAGATAGATTTCAAGTGCTTTGTTGATGGATGACACCATTGCTTGAAGGTCTCCTTGCAGTAATGTTCTACTGGACTAAACCTTGCCTTGCCTCTGACTTGGGCCAGTAGTTACCCCATGCGCTTTCTTTCTCTAATTTTTTGTTGAGCACATCCTGACTAAAATGCCCCTGTCCATCTAGTCAGCCTCCCTCACTGCACTGATGAGAATTCTCTACCTAAGTGCCTCCTCTAGCCACTTTACGCAGACCCAGTTTAGCTCTCTGATGCTATATTGTTGAATTTGACACCTTTGATTCTGACCATGTTCTTGTCTTTCAATACTGGTAATGTAGTATCCAGACTCAGAAAAGAATTACTTTTCCCTTTATTATGTCTTTAGACATTCCAACAGCTAAATTATCAAATTGATTTATACTTTTGTATATACCTATATGTAATTTTTAAAATAGAGGCTTGATGCACTTAGTAAAAATTTTTTCTTCAATATTATTATCTTTACTTTTTAAATTTCTATAAACTTGAATTTATTCCCTAATTTCTGTTTTTCAAGTCTTATGAGATATACATATATTTGTTGCCATCTGGGGCAACGTAAAGGTGATATAGAGAGGTGAGAGTCATGAATATAACTTTCCAATTACTAAATTTTTTTACTGGGGTGATGGTGAACTACATGACAATTTTAAAAAGATTTAATGCATTGTGTTAAACTTTGATCTCATTGCAAATGTTTGTATATGTGAAATATAAAGAAACTATTACTAGAATATTTTATTTACCAAAATATGTAATCAAATAACTATTGATACAAAGAAGTTAAATTGTTATAGTAAATTCAGAAGTTATGGTTCAAATAGTGATAGTCTGAATATTTTTTATTTGAATGAGAGATCCTATTTTTATATTTTGCTATTTATGTTTCTCAGACTTAATTTATGATTCTGGTATCTGTAAGCAGATTAAATACAACCCTTTACAAAAGGTGGTGCCTCAGTAATGTTATAAGAACAACGATTCCATCTGGTGTTTTCAGCTATAAAATTCTTGGAAACCATCAAAATATAACTGCCTTTATATTTTATTCCAAAACTAGTTTGGCTATGGTGATGTCTCTGAATATAAAGTATTATCTTTTCTAGAAATATTAGAAATGCATTCTAGTAAGGAACATGTAAATGGAAAATGATCAAGCTGAGAAGAGTTGCATACAAAGAAAAATCATATAATCTCCTTTTTTGTAATAAATCATGTTTTGTGGCCTGTATGTTATTTTTTTGTCAGTCCCAAGAAAGCATTTATTTTTTAAAATTTATCTTTAATAATGAAAGTATTACAGATATCCCATTTTCCCCCCTTGACACCCTCCAACCTATACCCCCCATACATACTCAGGCCTTCACTGTGCTATTATCTGTGTCCATGGGTTATGCATATTTACATATAAGTTCGTTGGTTAATCTCATCCTGTTCCCCCACCCCCTTCTCTCTAGGATTCATCAGCCTGGTCCATGCTTACATGTATCTGGATCTATTTTGTTCATCAGTTTAATTTGTTAATTAGATTTCACATATGAGTGAGATTATGTGATACTCTGATTGGCTTATTTTGCTCAGCATAATACTCTCCAGGTCCCTCCGTGCTGTCTCAAAGGGTAAGAGATCCTTCTCTTTTACAACTGCCTAGTATTCCATTGTGTAAATATACAACATATTTTTTATCCATTCATCTACTGATGGGTACCTGGGCTGTTTCCAGATCTTAGCTATTGTAAATAATGCTGCTATGAACATAGGGGTGCATATATTCTTTCTAATTGGTGCTGGTATTTCATAATTCTTAGGAAGTAATCCTAGACGTGGGATCACTGGGTCAAATGGTAGCTCCATTTTTAATTTTTTGAGGAAACTCCATACTCCTTTCTATAGTGGCTGCACCAGTCTGCATTCCCACCAGCAATGATGTACCAGGCCTTTTTTTCTCCACATCTTCACCAGCAATTGTTTTTTATTTGTTGATGGTAGCCATTCTGGCAGGTGTGAGCTGATACCTCATTGTTTTTTTAAATTTCATCTCTCTGATGATTAGTGACTGAACATTTTTTCATATCTCTTTGCCATCTGTATATCCTCTTTGGAGAAGTGTCCATTTAGATTCTTTGCCCATTTTTTCTTTATTGTTTAAAGTATTACATAAGTCTCCTTTTTCCCCCATTGCCTTTGCCCATTTCTAAATTGGATTGTTTGTCTTCCTTTTGTTAAGTTGTGTGAGTTCTTTATATATTTTGGAAATTAACCCCTTATCAGATGTATCATTGACAGATATGTTCTCCAATACAGTGAGATCTTTTGCTGTGCAAAAGCTTTTTATTTTGATGTCGTCCCATTTGCTTATTTTCTTCTTTGTTTCCTTTGCCCTGTGCGATGTATTGGCAAACATTGCTATGAGAGATGTCTGAGATTTTGCTGCCTACAGTTCTTCTAGGATTTTTATAGTTTCAAGACTTACATTTTGGGTTTATTCTTGTTTATGGTATAAGTTGGTGGTCTACTTTCATTTTTTAGCATGTACCTGTCAATTTTCCCAACACCATTTATTGAAGAAACTGTCTTTACTCCATTGTATGCCTTTGTCAAATAGCAATTGAGTGCAATGGTTTCAGTCAATTTCTGGGTTCTCTGTTCTGTTCCATTGATCTATATGCCTGTTCTTGTGCCAGTAGCAGACTGTTTTGATTACAATGAATTTGTACTATAGTTTGATATCTGGTATTGTGATCCCTCCTACTTCGTCCTTCTTTCTCAAGATTTCTGCAGCTATTCAGGTCTTTTTTTGCTCCATATAAATTTTTGGAGTATTTGTTCTAGATCCATGAAATATGCCATTGGTATTTTAATAGGGTTCATGTAGAATCTATAGATTGATTTGGGTAGTATGGACATTTTAATGATGTTAATTCTTCCAATCCATGAACACGGTATATTCTTTCATTTGTTTGTATCTTCCTCTATTTGCTTTTTCAGTGTCCTATAGTTTTCCCAGTATAGGTCTTTTACTTCTTTGGTTAAGTTTATTTCTAGGTATCTTATTTTTGTTGTTGTTGCAATGGCAAATGGGATTATATTTTTAGTTTCTCTTTCTGAAAGTTAATTATTGATATACTAGGGGCCCGGTGCACAAAAATTTGTGCACTGGGGATGGGGTTCCCTCAGCCCAGCTTGCCCCCTATCACATACTGGGAGCCCTAGGGGATGTCCTACTACCTGCTCCTTGCTCCCTTGGGGGAGCAGGCCTAAGCCACAGTCTGGCCTCCCTTTGTGGGAGTCGACCGGGCTGATCAGGGGAAGGCACCAGCCCCATCACC
>NW_005353920.1:292342-321096 GCF_000412655.1 Myotis brandtii
GATCGCTGGCTGGCTCCTCCCTGACCCAGGCCTAAAGCCTCAGTCTGTGGCTTGGAGGCGACATATGCAAATTAGGCGCCATCTTGGTTGTCAGTTAATTTGCATATACTCACTGATTAGCCAATGAAAAGAGTAGCGGTCGTACGCCAATTACCATGTTTCTCTTTTATTAGTGTAGATAAAAATACCATCCATTTCTGGGTGTTAATTTTGTATCCTGCTACTTTGCCAAATTCATTTATTAAATCTAGTCGTTTTTTGGTGGAGTCTTTAGGGTTTTTCTATGTACAACATCATGTCATCTGTGATAATGAGAGTTTTACTTGCTCCTTTTCAATTTGGATGACTTTTATTTTTTCTTATCTGATTTCTGTAGCTCAGGCTTTCAGTACTATGTTGAATAAGAGTGGTGAGACTTAGCTGGTTTGGCTCAGTGGATAGAGCGTCAGACTGCAGATTGAAGGGTCCCAGGTACAATTCCGATCAAGGGCACCTACCTCCGTTGTAGGGTCCTCCCTTCTCTCTTCCACTCTCTCTAAAAATCAATGGAAAAATATCCTCGGGTGAGGGTTAAAAAAAAAAAAAAGAGTGGTGAAAGACAGCGATGAAGGCTATTTATTAAATTATTTTTTCTTCCCATACATGGAAGATGAATAATTGAAAAACCACAACAGATCATCCACTATAATTTGGTGTCAGTTTATTGTTGAACTACTATTGTTTTTGGTGAAAATATTTAATAAAAAGGTGAAGTTATGTAATGTCATTATTAAGACACTTCCATGTAAATAATATATGTAACATTAAATAAAATCAACTAAAATATGGTATCTTTAGTCTTTACTTTGATTATGCTACTTGAATAGAATGTGTTTAGATTACATTAATTGCTTCACTGAGCCTTCAAATAATAATGTCTATCATTTTTAACTACTTGGTGCAAGAAAATGTTTTACAAAGAAGAGTGGTTTTTTTCAATAGGTTTAAAACTTCTAATAAGATAGTACTCTGAAAGTTATTTCTGTTATTTATATAAAAGTTTACACAAAATAAATTTTTACAGAAGCACAGTGCTTAATATTTTCAGGAGCTTAAGAAAAATAAAACATTTATTTCCACTGGTCCATTTCCTTTCATTAGACAATTAATAGTATGTAATCTTTTACATCGTTTATTTTGCTTTGGTTGCCAGGAACCTAAGAGCCACATGCATGAAATGATTAGTTACAAAAATTATTTTAACTTGGTTCTACTAAAATTACTGTATTTTTCTATAATTAAAATTACCTTTTAATTACCTAGGCATTACATATACAAAATATCCTTTTAATTTTAAAAAATATATAGATAAAAGTAGATTATCCTTAAAGTTTACACTAATACCAGCAGGTGGCCAAATTTATCTCTTTAGTTATCTTTTTAGTGATAAGGAATTTTTAGACTGGAACCCACATTCTTTGTCTGCCAGAATCGAAGAATGAATCCACAGACAGAAAGTGGTATCGCAAAGGTGGAGGTTTATTGAAGAACAAATACAGACTCCCACATGACTCCCAAGAAAGAGTCCCACAGAACTGACTCCCAAGTAGGGATTCCCTATGGCTTAGTGAACCCGCCCGTGTGCTCCCAATAAAGCCTGTTTAATCTGGTCTCTGTTTGGACTCACGGTTTTTCCTTGCGGCGGCGTAAAACCTAATAGTCACTATTCCCTTAGACTGGTTAATATAGTCCTCCTGGGCTCAAAGGTTGAAACTCATATGGAACATGTGAAGTTCTCCCCCTGCCTCCTTCCCTATTGTTTTCCTATTCCCTTTGGGCTTTCTTCTCCTCCTTCTGGATAAAGGGCTTCCTTCCCTTTATTTTGTAAATACAGACCTTCTGCTGTTCCCAGCTCCCTCATTCTATGGAAATGTCCCTGTTGCAGGTTTCCAGCTCCCCCATTCTATGGAAATATACCTTCTGCTGCTCTGCAGCCCTGTGCTTCCTTCATGGTCCCCCTAATTTCCAAAATTTCTAATATTTCCTAAGCCTGTCCTATTTCACCCCTAAAATTCCTGGTTCACTAGTACTAGTATTTCTTTAGTTAAGATTTTGAGTTATGAAATCCAATATTTTAAATGTCAGAGAATGTTTCCAAATTGCCTTCAGAGTGGCTGAAACAATTCATACAGCAACATATATCCTATTCACTAATCCATTCAAATATATAAATATCTTTGAGTAGTATACTAGTTATAACAAGTTTTTATTTTCTCAGATACAGTGTATCTCCTTTTGTGCCCTGTTCTCTGCCCCAGAAGGATCATCTGTTTTACCATGTGAATGGCTTTTTCACCCTCTGGCTTCCAGTTGGATTCAATCTGAAGATGTGTTAAAAAAAACAACAACAAAAAAACAGGAGGAGGAAAGTAAAGTTGAGGATCCCTTTCTGTTTGGTTTCCTTGGGATGACAATGTCCCTTGTAAGGAGGACACAGCTCTTCTCTTCTTCCAGGTCCCAGTAAATACTTTATCCTCCTGACCCTTTTGGTTTCAGGGTAAAAAATCCTCCGTGTTGCTAGACCTGGGGAACAAAAATATACCTTAAGATCCCCCTACCTGATCAGACCTGTTAAGTTTGACCTTCATTAAACATTCCTTGAATTATCTTAAGTAGAGTAGGCCATTCATTTCCTGTTGGGATCCTAACTGATCCAAGAGCATTTTAATTGCAAGACTCCTCGGTAACTGCTGGAATATAGCAGAGGAAAAACCAACATGATAAAAATGTCACTGCAACTTTAAAGAAAAGCCCAGCCTAGATGGCTTCACTGGTGAATTCTAGCAAGTACTTAAAGCAGAAAACAGAAAATTTGAATAGACTTTTAACAAGTAAAGAGATAGTTTTATTTAAAAAAATGAATGGTTTAAAAGAAAAAAATAGTTTGAGTTCTTTATATAATTTGGAAATTAACACCTTATCAGATGTACTTATACAACTTAACAAAAGGAAGTCATACAATCCACTTAAAAAAATGGACAAAGGACCTAGATAGCTACTTCTCCAAACAGGACATACAGATGGCCAAGACATATGAAAAAATGCTCAAAGTCACTAATCATCTGAGAGATGTAAATTAAAATGACAATGAGGTATCACCTCACACCTGCCAGAATGGCTACAATCAACAATTCAAAAAAAAGTACTAGTGAAGATGTGGAAAAAAGGGAACCCTGGTACACTGCTGGTGGGAATGCAGACTGATGCAGCCATTATGGAAAACTGTGGTGTTTCCTCAAAAAATTAAAAATCGAACTGCCTTTTGAGCCAGTGATCCCACTTCTAAGAATATATCCTAAGAATTCCTAAACACCAATCAGAAAGGATGTATGCACCCCTATATTCATAGAAGCACAATTTACAATAGCTAAGATCTGGAAACAGCCCAAGTGCCTATCAGTAGATGAGTGGATAAAAAGCTGTGGTACATTTACACCATGGGATATTATTCAGCTGTAAAAGAGAAGGATCTCTTACCTTTTGAGACAGCATGGAGGGACATGGAGAGTATTATGCTGAGCAAAATAAGCCAGTCAGAGAAATACAAGTTTCACATGATCTCACTTATATGTGGAAACTAATAAACAAAATAAACTGATGAACAAAATAGATCTAGAGGCATAGAAGTATGAAACAGACTGATGGATTTTGGAGGAAAAGGGGTGTGGTGGGAGGAGATTAACCAAAGAATTTATATGCATATACACAAAACCCATGGACACAGACAGTAGTGATGTGAAGGCCTGGGTGGAGCAGGGGTGAGGTGGGGTGGAAGGGGTCAATGGGGAAAGCGGGCTGGGGCATCTGGAATACTTTCAATAAAAAATATATATATATTTTAAATTAGTGTATGAGTCTTAGTAAAGTTGTTGTGCTAGGCTCTGATTGGGTTTTAGTCTTGGCTAAGCTCACATATGCATTTGCAGTCTGCTACTGGTTGACTAAGTTAGGCTGGTCTATGATGGGTCTTTCTCCAATGGGAAAAGTTATCTCTGCTCCATATGGTCTCTCAATCCCCAACAGGCTAGCCTGGGATTGTGCACATGGCAATGAGGCAAGATTACATAAAAGAAACAAGCAAGGTTCTCTGGTATGTGAGCTTGGAAATGGCACATCAATTTTGCTGAATTCTGTTGACCAATAGAGGTTGTATAGTCATATGGCACCAGTTCTCTTTCTTTTTGCTCTGGGTACAGTAATGCATGCGGATCTCAGAGCTGGTTGCTGGTGTCAACATATTGGATGCTTGGTGAGAATTCCATGTTAAAGTAGAAGTATACATGATAACTCTGTTACCATAGCTATTTATTTAAAAAAACCTTACTAATCAACCCTGATGTACCTGAGGAATATGGCTGATTGACATAGAATGAATCATTTTGTCCATGCAATTACTGAGAGATTCTAATCCAGAAAAGAAGTTGGTGAGTTTTAAACGAGGCACAACCTTTCTTGCAGTGTGGGCACATTTGTAGATAATATCATTTGCCCATATGCTTTCAATTTCTGAACATCTGGTCAAAATCGTAGCTATTGCCCATGAATGCATGCTCCTCTTTTTCTAGACTAAGTAGATCATGAGATATAAAGTTGAATTTATAACCACTGGCAGGATTTTCATCCTGCCCTAGTCTCAAATAAGGCTGTATAATTGCAGTAGTACCAACCCAGCCAATCTAAGCCTATCACAGAAACCATTTGTCAAACAAAACTTTAAAAAAATATATTTTGCTGCATAAATATTGTAATAAGCAATGTCCATGAGACTATAAATATGCTTTGAGGAAGGTGTGACAGTATATAGCACAAATCAGTTTACGGAAGTGTAACTATATGCAAATGAAACTGTTTTCTGGGGGGGAGGGGGTGGGGTGTAAGTGTCAGGACTTGTTGAAGCCTAGTTCTATAAAGACTTCTTATATTTGATAAAGGAATGCTGTTGGGTCCCAGTTCATACTGAGCACAGGCCACATAAACGTCTCTGTTCCATACTGAACTGTCTCCTCAAACAATCTAAAAAGTTATGGTTAATTTTCCATCTTTTGTCATTTTTGAAGCTTGACTTGAAATTCAGCTGTGAGGAAGAGCAAGTGGTCCCATGGAGAAGTTCCTGTAAAGAGACATAGCCAACAACTTGCTTTGTATGTGAGTGAACCATCTCGAAAGTGCGTTCAGACACAGTCGTGCTGCTCCAGCAAATACTGTGGAAGAAAGAATTGTCCAGGCCACTCCCACCGGCACTGAAGATGGTGGTTGGGGTGGGAAGGTTGCTCTGGGCTACGGTGGGCAGACATGTGCGAGCCATTCCTTGGGGCATCTCTGCCTCTGCAGCCCTCAGGCCTGCTGCTTCATGAAGAACAGGCCTGACAAATGTATTATGGTCTGCTTCCTGTCGAGCAAAATTTGCCTTTAGCACCAGTTCCTCATACAGTTCCCCATGCTCCGGCCACCACCCAGCATGCAGCCTATTTGAAGAGTACAGCCCTCGTTGAAGGAGAGTTCAAAGAACTAAGCCTTGGTGACGTTAAGGGGAAGTATTTGGTGCTCTTCTTCTATCCTCTGGATTCCACCTCTGTGTGTCCTCCAGAAATTACTGCTTTCAGGGACAAAGCCCATGAGTTTCATGCTGTGAACTGGGAAGTTGGGGCAGTTTCCTGGGATTCCCACTTCAGCCATCTCGCCTGGATCAACACACGGAGAAAGAAGGGCGGTTTGGGCCACATGAACATCGCACTGTTGTCAGATTTGACTCAGCAGATTTCCCGAGACCAAGGTGTGCTGCGAGAAGGTCCTGGTCTTGCACTAAGAGGTCTCTTCATCATTGACCCCAAGGGAGTCATCAAGCATATGAGTGGCAATGACCTCCCAGTGCGCAGAAGCGTGGAAGAGACCCTTCGCCTGGGGAAAGCATTCCGGTTTGTGGAAGAACATGGAGAATCTGCCCAGCAAACTGGACCCCGGGTTCTCCTACGATCAAGCCTCATCCGACTACTTCCAAAGAATAGTTTGAGAGGGCAAAGCAGTAGATCATTTCATGTGCACCTGCAGCTTCTCAAAAGAACCACAGGCGAGCTCATTTTTGGCATTTCAAGACAATTATGTATAGAAGGCAAAAATCAATTATGTTTGCATTCATTAATATTTCTCTAAATGTTTTTGGAGTTTTTTATTTTATAACATTGGCTAAGGCTTTCAAAACATAGTTAATTACTAACATGAACCCTTTATTTAACTTTTGATGGGTAGCTAGTTTAGAGACTGCCTAGTTGATCTGTTTCTTTGATCATGTCTTCAATGGGAAACACTTCTTAGCCTTACCTGAACCTCTGTGTACACCAGCGTAGGACAAGTACCAAAAGCCTCTGATAAGAATCCTGAAATTTTCTTTATGAACTTCTTTGTACTAAACTGAATTTTTTAAGCTAACAAAGATCATAGCCTTAAGTTTTTAGCATCAGCAGTCTACTTTAACTCTTGGAGTGGAGACATATTTGATTAAAACAATGTGAATCATGTATTTGAAAAAACAGAGTGGCAAAGTGACTTAACTGATCATGTATTCTCCTCATCCCTGAGATTTGTAGCTTAGTTATTTTGCCTATTTTATTTGTTAGCTGACTTAGTGTCCGCATACATTTCTAGACATTGATTGAAGGTAATGATAGAAACTATTTATTTAATGCAGGATTGCCCTTTGAAATCATTGTAATTATATTTTCTGAAGCGCTCAATGTAAAGCTCATATTGCAAAAATAAATATATTAAAAAAAGAGTTGTCCAAGCGATCCCTGTAATCTCGTGAGTGGAGGGCTAAAACTAATTTTGTAATATGTTAATTATGTCTGATGCTATTTTGAATAGATTTTTAACCAAACATATATATTTAAATATTTTTACTGATCTATGATTCTTGGTTCTGAAATTCCTGCATGTCATATGCATGATACACAATATCAGCCCCATAAGTGGAAAAACACTCCAATGAAGTAAACCTAAATAACAAGATTCAAACTAGAAAAAGTCATGTGCAAGCCAGGATTTTTCAAATATTTCTTGTCATGGTGACGCTCTCAGCTCCTTCCTTGTCCTGGACACCCAAGGGTATATATAGTTCCTCTCTTGGGCATAAAAATATCTATAGGACATTATAGTACATTTAGGTACCAATGATGCATAGTGAAGAGTGGATCCAGCTGGCATGCTCACAATGATCGAATTGTATTGCTCTTACTTTAATAAAATACATTGCTCCATTATTAACTAGCAATAAATAATGCATTTGCTTTCTAGACATGAATGAGAGTCCTTACAATTCATATTCCAGGAAGGCCTGAGAAAGTGGCTTCTAATTCATATGGAATAACACACTGGTTAATAGCTTTCAGGATAAATCACAATTTACCTAGAATATAATCTTTATATATTTGGATGCTTCAAACTAGACCAAGGAGAAAATCTGAACTGTAAGTCTCAATTAGAAATATGGGATGGTGCTATGCTGAAAATGGTAGTCCTTGACCTACATCTGGCACTAGAAGCCAGTATGATTAATTTCTGAGTTGAACTAAGGGCCTCTTATTGGGCAAGGCCTGCACTAATTTTAGGTATGGAACAGTGCCAAGTACCCTATGGACTACAAAGGAAGGAAGGAAGGAAGGCAGGAAGGAAGGAAGGAAGGCAGGAAGGAAGGAAGGAAGGCAGGAAGGAAGGAAGGAAGGCAGGAAGGAAGGAAGGAAGGCAGGAAGGAAGGAAGGAAGGCAGGAAGGAAGGAAGGAAGGCAGGAAGGAAGGAAGGAAGGCAGGAAGGAAGGAAGGAAGGAAAAGAAAGAAAGAAAGAAAAGAAAAGAAAGAAAGGAAGAAAGGAAGAAAGAAAGAAAGACATACAATGAATATACCATAAAGAAACTCTGCAGTCCAGAGCAGGAGCTCTGTGATCACAAGCTGGGTTTGAGTCCTGACCAATCAGCTACTAATTGTATGAGCTGAGGAACGGTCTTAGGTTTAAAAGCTGTTTTCCCAAGTTTCTAAAAAGAAGTGAAGAAATAACCTGCCTTCCAAGAAGGGCTGTCGCGGGTGCAGCACTCAGTCAGGTCGGGGCTCCTTGTCTACTTCCCAGATGTTTTCACACCTGGTTGGTGAGGCTGGTGGCCAGGACAGCCATGGAGAAAGTGCACCGGACTCCAGGCCTCACAGAGAAGCTGGGACGGTCCCCAAGGAGTTAGGCCACCGCCGGGCAGGATCTGGGTGGCTCCTGCACTGGCTTTGAGCAGGCTCTGGCCTCCTGGTCCCTGGGAAAGGTGCCAAAGCACCCACAGAGCCAGAGCCCAGACAGGGCGATGTCTGGCAGATGGGGCCTCCTCCATGGTCTGGAACAGACTCAACATGAGGGGACATCAGGTGCCACGCAGCTGCTACCCGCAGCTGGAGGTCCAGGTGCTGGGAAGTCATGAAGGGGTTGGCCAATAGTTGAGGCCCCGCCCCTTGCTCTTAGATCTCTCTCTTCCAAAGCGGGACTTTCCCTGTGCACCTTTCTCCATTGCCATTGCCATAGAGACATCAGAAGCTCCTGGCTGAAGTTAGTTCAGTGTGTGCCAGAGTGCCAGAGTGGGAGGCAAAGGAGAAGCTCTCCCAGTTTCTACTCTATTCTCAGGTTCGTTTGGTGCACAACTGGCTCCAGATGGGCAATTGGCTTGCTAAGTTTGTCTGTCATTTCACCACCACTGTCCCTTGCCTGGTGACTGTCATTCAGTGGTTTTCCCTGTTGGCTGTGATGGTGCCCGCCTGGCTGTTACCACCCCACTGCTCTGGCACCTGCCCTTGGTTCTGGTCACAGGCTGTTCTGAAGCATAGTAATCCCTCCTTTGGAAAACTGCTATTTGAAACTGCTGTTTGAACTTCTCTGTTATTTTTCGACAGTCTCTTATTCTGTAGGTCAACTCTGTTATTTTTAGATAGTCTCTTATTCTGTAAAATATAACTATGTTTTTAGCTTGAATAATAGAAAAGATAAACTTAATTGTCTGACCTTGCAAGCTAGCCATCTAACATAAGGGACTGATACGCTGATACTGATGCCAAGGTTACAGGTGTCTGTATAGATATGATATGTACTCAAGGTTACAAGTTGTCTGTATAGATATGACAGGTGTTTGTTAGATATGATACATACTCAAGGTTACAAGCTGTCTCCAAATTAACTTACACAAAGAATTAGAAGGATATAAAAAGGAAATACTCCTTCCTGTGTTTGTTCAGAATTTGACAGAGGTAATCTGCTCTGAACCTGTGTGCAGTAAAGATGACTCCTAACTAATTGGCTCATTAAGTCCTCTTGTCCAGCTCGCTGATTTGTGATACAACAGTTCCACCAGGATCCTGCACCTTTACCATCTGGCCTTTACATCCAGCCGAAGAGACCGTGTCCTCTCCCGCAGCCCATGTGCTCTCTTCTGGGGACCCTCCCTTGGTGAATGGGAATGACCTTCAAACAAGCCTGAACTGTCTGCTCCTAGTGCCATGATGTTTGGACACTTGAGCACCGTTAATATCCCTCCTCCAGGGCACAGATTTTCTCTCCCACTTTCACCACTTGAGCAGGTAGTCAAGACTGTGAAGCCTGTACCATCCCACTTCATTGCCCAAAGGAGATGGAGGTAAAAGTCCAAGAAGAGCCCTTAAAACAGATGGCAAAGAACGAAGAGGATCCCATAGAGACCACAGACAGGATGATTGGAATAACCTTCAGAGCAGTGGGGAACTACCACTGGCCCCTGGAGAACAAGTCTTCACTTCCCATATGGGCAGTCCTAGGGCTCTGGACCTCAATGGTAAGCACCCCCAAGACAGCTTGAGATGTACCCATGTGCTTTTCCTCTGAAGGTCAGGTGGTTGCAAGCTCATAGAGCCCAATGGGAGATGTCCTGCCTCCTCTGAACCCTGACCCAACCCCACGCTGCTCCCTACAGTCAGAGAGATCCACAAAGAAAGTGCTGGGTGAAGTCCATCCACCTAGCTTTCCAGGTTCACTAACATTGGGTAAGGAGATGCTCCTCCACCAACGAGAAACTTTCCAGCAGGAAGCCCTGCAAATGCAAAATGTTCATGCCGCTTTGGCTACTGCTGCCACCGCTGCTGTGGGATCAAGGTGACCTGCCCCCACATCCTGAGCCGCCTTGCCTTGCTGTTGACAGAAACCTGGGCACCTTGGAGAACACTGTGTCAGAGTAAAAAGACCTTGGAGGACAAAACAGAGGTCATGGCCAACAGCAGTGCCACTCAGCCTGCCCTTCTTTCTCTCCATCTGGCTGAGTGGTTGCAAACACCCTGCCCCTGGCCACTCAGATTGGACAGGTCCCTGCTACGACTACCAACTTGACTGACCAAGTTGCCTCTCCCCAGAACCTGTTTGCCCCTTTACCTTCTCTGACACCAAATATTGCATAGGAAACAGATCAAGTCCCTCACTCTGCTCTTGCTGCTCACAATGATTCTTTTCATTCTAATCATATTTTGGAAATTCCACTTCATGAGAATGCAGGTTAATCTTATTCCATTATAACTACAATATGTCCTATTTCTGACCTCCCCACACATCCTAGGACCTCAACCTTCTCCTTCCAGCTACCTTCCTGCCAAAAGAAATCACTGACATTTCTGAGATCCCCCCTTCTTTTGTCTTATCCATCCCTCTCCAAGTCCCTTCTACCAGTACCCCTGTTTCTACCGCCAGCCCGACACCTCTGTAGCCGTCCCTTCCACTATCACAGCCAAGGTACCTGCCAATTTGACATCTCAGCCTCCTTTAGATCTTGACATCAATAAAATAGACACTACTTGCCAGTCCTGTGCTGTAATAACTGTATCTTCTCCCAACTCCAGTATGAGATTCCTGTTATTTTACCAAACCCAATACGGTGTGAAGCACCTCCACCAGCTCACCTGCATTGAAGAACCCCTGTTTGACCTCAATCCATTCCATTGGTCCCAAATCACAGCTCAGCCCACTTTAGGGAGCCCTGATGGTAAGCAGAAGAGAAGCTCTTTCCCCAGTGCTCCTGTTAGCACCGGACTGTCCCTTATGAGTTCTGCAGTCACCTGTGCTCCAGGAAACAACACCTCTGCAAACTTCAACCAGGCCATTGGCACTGAGGCTGTTGACACCACTCTTCTCTCCCAGGCTATCCTTTACCATTCTTCCCTGTTATCTGGGGAGAATCACTCCCCATTGTCCACAGCACCTCCTAATTCTAACAACACAAAACCCAGTGGCAGCATTCCCTCAGCTGATATCTCCACCCATTTACCTAAAAAATGAGTGAGCAGAGGGAAGTGAGTCTCCAATCCCTCCTTGGATTCAGGAGAAACCTCACAGACCACCCCTGGGGCCAGTGCTGGGCAACAGACAGAAAACCTGTCAGCCAGCCATGGGCAGCACAGCACTCTCAGGGAGTGCAGGTTTGCAATCGCCAGATACCACATTTGACACCACTGGCAATGCTCAGCTGGCCATTGGTGACAACCCACGGATTCTCCCCATTGACACGTCCATTACTGCTGGTGTTGAAGTTGCCACCAAGACTCCTAACCCTGGGGGCAGCAGCTCACTGTTTGCAGAACACCAGCAGGCCCACTCCTTGTTACGGTTCCTGCAGCTCCCCTGGATGGTGGAGCTATGGGGCCAGTGTGTCCACTCCAGGCCCCACTCACTCACAGGCATTCAGAGCACTCACCTTCAGAGATGGACTTAGGAACTCATGACACTGCGGGACATGGAAACAGACAAATGCCTGAATTAAATGACAAAGTGATCATTCTGTACCTGAAAAGTAGCATGTGGGATGTGGAATTTTATATTAGGTATTTTTTTTTTACTTGCCTCTATTTCCCAAGTTTTCTATATTGAACATAAATTGTTTGTGTAATAAAAGGTCTTATTTTTCATAAAGTGGCCAAAAAAACCCTAGTTTTTTTTTATTTGCATTCATCAAAAGATAATATCCTGCTCTAAGGAATTCTACTACTGAAAATAGTAGCCACACTCCAAACTTTCCTGATCAGCTTACCTCTACACACAGTCTAATAGCACACTTTAAGGCTGACATTGACAAATTAGGGGGCGAATGGGAATAGGAAAAAGGGTGTGACATCACCTTTTTAACAGTAGTAGTTGAAAGAGCTGAGATGTCTAGGCTGGATCAGAGTCTTTTTGTCCACCCCAGGCCCCACTTATTCACAGGGATACATAGCATCAACATTAGAGATGGATTTAAGAACCACTGCTTCTATATCTCATGTTGGCCTCGTAACCAGGGACCCACCCTGCCGCAGCCTGGCTGCTGCAGGAGGAGGAGCATGCACCAGGCCAGTGCTGGGGTACACTGCTGGATCCACCTTCAATATGGTCCCCTGGAAGCCACCTGTCCAGAACATAGGTGGTGTGGTGATGGGAGAGGATAACATCATTCCCATGCTTGGAGGTACTAGTGCTCACACTTGCCATCAGTGCACCTGCGGCCCACCTGGACATAGGAAACCTCCTACACTGGGAACAGCCACCACCAAGGAGAATAAAGGTATGTCACAAGACATGTCTGTTTCCACCCTTTCTCAGTCCACAGGGGCTCTCCTGCCTACACCACATCCAGCACTGATGCAAGTCCTAGCACCATCCTCTGTGTGTAGACACACTTGTAGTTGTACTTTATTTCCCAGGCCCTGGAACCCACCTGTGCAGCATCCAGATGATGCTATGGGAGGGTATAACATCCCTCCCACGATGGGAAGACCTGTTATTGCCACCTTCTTATGATATTTGTGTCAATATTTCAAATCTTCAAGACTTTGTAGTAATTGGGGTGCAATTTTACCCCCCAAAGAACCCAAACACACTCTTATTGGGATGAATTTGGGGTGTTTAGAAGAAGACACGGTGTACATTGTACTCAAAAAGGTCTAGAGTAGCATTTTTAACTGTGTCTCAATGTTAAGGCACTTAGAGCTTACTGAAGAAATAGTGAAAATGTGTATTTCCCAACTCTAGCCACAGAAATCCAGATAAAATAGATCTGGAATAGAATCCAGTGTGTGTACCTTTAACAATAACCACAAATATCCATGAACATTACTTAAGGACACTATTATCAATTTAGGAGCAAAATAGCATATCTTCCAATCAAGCTTTTGTTAAATAGTATCTGTCTTGGAGTCTAAAACTTTACTCTCCAATAGCTACCTAAAAAGAACCCACAATGCAGTCATTATGAATTGGAACAATGTTGGACACCTGATTATTTTATGAAACCTAGTTTCATGAGAAATTATCTGTGGCCAAAAGCTAGCCTAAAAGGGAAAAGGGAAAACGACATAGAAACAGTTATCTTTAGCACCTCCACCCTTAATAATGGAGGAAGAATACCAAGTGCTGTGTGATTCTTGTTATTCTACCAACCAGATAAATCACTCCTCCTGGGAAGGAGTCATTACAAGGGTGAAGCTAAAGGTAGAAATAGCATCCCCATTAATTCCCAAAGGGAAGAAGTTTGCAATATAATAATCCAAAAAAAATCTGAGAAGAAAATTATCCACAGCCCAACCCTCTAAGGTGTCTACCTGGATGACACACTTTTAGAATACCCATGGGGAAAAATATACTCTGTCCTTCATTCCAGAAATAGTTCTATTTTTCCTACACAGCCTCAAACTCTATTTGTCCAAAATGTACTCACCTCTTCCCCCTCAAAACACATTCCTCCTCCTGTTTCTTAATCTTGGAGAATGGTGCAATCTACCAAAGATGTGGTGTTCTTTTTTCTCGGTTCCTTCTTTTTCTTCATGTTTCATATACATTTTGTAAATGCTACCTCTTTAATATCTCTCTATTCCCCCTTGGTTATCTTGATTCCTCCAATAGCATTCAGTGCATGCCATTGCTTCCTATGCTGTACTACACCAGGCCACATGTTTTGACCAAGTTATCATAATATTTAAGCAGCAGATTGAAATTGCATACTTAAGCATTGATCTCACACATTGCACTCTAAGCACTGAGAAGGTAGGTACTTTGCCATGGACACTATTATTAACATAATTACTTCTCTTTCTTATGTTAGACATTTGTAAACTCATCCTAATTTTTATTTCAATTCTGAAAATGATATAGGACCTAATGAATTATTTTAAGTAATGACAGCTCCATGGATGTACCATATTTTGCCTACTTATAGATCTTAGCTAATTTACTCAATTATTCCTCTTGTAACTACTTTAAATCCAAATCACTTTATTCATTAGGCAGGATATAAATAGATTAAATAATAGAAACATTAATTCAACAGAGAGACCTGGACTTCAGACAGCCTGCAATACCTTCGGCAATAATCAGTTTCCTATAAGTAACATGTGGAGAATTGTTAATCCTGTTCAGTGTCTGTCTGTGAGGTTCTATGTCATTTTATACCTGTAGTTTCAGTGATAACATGCTTCAATCCAATTCCACTCTTAATTCAAAGGTATTAACACATTTACCCATAGAATGCTACTTTATTTCAAGTTTTACGGGTTTCAAGAAACCAAAAACACCAATCAGAAAGGATATATGCACCCCTATGTTCATAGCAGCACAATTCACCATAGCTAAGATTTGGAAACAGCCTAAGTGCCCATCAGTAGATGAATGGATTAGAAAACTGTGGTACATCTACACGATGGAATACTATGCTGCTGTAAAAAAGAAGGAACTCTTACCATTTGCAACAGCATGGATGGAACTGGAAAGCATTATGCTAAGTGAAATAAGCCAGTCAATGAAGGAAAAATACCACATGATCTCACACATTCATGGATAATAGAGACCATTACAAACTTTTGAACAATAATAGATACAGAGGCCGGGTTTGATCTTTTAAACATTATTAATAAACATCAAAATTATTTTTGACCTCACCATCTTTAAGAGGCACTTCTAAAAGCACTGATGACTCATAATATTTAAAAAAAGAATTTAAAAAATTGCTTGAGATAAGCTTATAGGAATGTGACAATAAACTGAACAATAGATTTTTTAATTCACGTTATTTAGCAATATTTCTGGGGCCCTGCAAGGGGGAAAAGAGCAGATAATTGGCTGGAAGGATAATCTTATCTTTCTTGAGTTCCTGCTTCAGCCATAGTATTCTACTCTGTGAAGCTTTGTGGTGGAGAGTTGAAACTATTTTTTAAAAGGACTATATGATTTCAGATCTATGTAATTGCTGATATAAGGAACATCCAAGCCTGTAGAGATTTTTTCATAAGAGGTTATTTGAGCCAAACAGACAATATATGCCAAGGAGCAAAATCTCAAATGCTCCATAAAAATAACAGTTTTACAGCTTCTTTTATGCATTTGAAATTAAGGAGAGGGTGTAAGGAAGATTACATGGAGGTGGAAAGAAGCAAGATGGGGATGGGATTACAAACTAGATAACAAGATTATGTGATCTTTTGAGGGTTGATGCCCCTTTGGGGGGTATTACTTCTGGTGTTTCAAAGGTGTGTTCACTTAGATGCACAAGAATAATGGTCAGGGCTGGTTTGGAACGTTTCCCTAAAGACTTTATAGGTCATGACTACCCACCAGGACCTGCCCAGTTAGGAGTTTATGGTCAGGTCCCCCTGTGAGGGTCCTCCCCACAGAACCCCTTTTTCATCAACATAAGTGTTAGAAGCTTTTTATTTAATCCAGGGATTGTTCCAAGTTCACTTTTCCTTAACAATCTTATCCACATACACCCAATTCTCTAACTATAGTCTTTATTTTCTTCTTCAACACAAAGCCCTGATTCAAAGTATGCAGATGTTTTATATAATTATGAATATGCCTCTTGTTTTGTTTTGTTTTGTTTTGTTAATCCTCACCCCAGGATATTTTTTCCATTGATTTCTTTTTAGACAGAGTGGAAAGGAGGGTGAGAGACAGGGAGAAATATCAATGTGAGAGAAACACATCGATTGGCTGCCTCCAACACGTGCCCCGACCTGGGCTGGGGATCAAGCCCGCAATCAAGGTATGTGCCTTTGACCGGAACCAAACCCAGGACATTTCAGTCCGAGGGCTGATGCTCCAACCACTGAGCCAAAGCTGCCAGGGCTGGGGCTCATTTTTTTTTATCTGGAGTTTAGTATAATTAATCATTCCATTTGCAAATGTATTACTCATATACCTACAGAAGAGCCGGAACCTTGATACATAACTCTTTTTTAATACATTTAGTGCTATTTTATGATTCATATTTTTGATCTTTTATTATTTTTTCTTCTTCTTAAAGAAGACCATTTAACATTTCTTGTAATAATGGTGTGGTGGCAGTAAACTCCTTTAGCTGATTTTTGTCTTGGAAGCTCTTTCTGTCCTTTGATTCTAAATGATAGCTTTACTGTGTAAAGTAATCTTGGTTGTATGTTCTTGCTTTTCATCAATTGGAATATTTTGTGCCAATCCCTTCAGGTCTTCAGTTTTCTGTTGAGAAATCAGCTGACAGTCTTATGGGAGCTCTCTTGTAGGTAACTAGCTGCATTTTTCTTGCTTCTTTTTAAAGATTCTATCTTTGTCTCTAACCTTTGATGTTTTCATTATGATGTGTCTTGGAGTGGGCCTCTTTGGGCTCCTGTGTTTGGGACTCTGCATTTCCTGGACTTGTATGTCTATTTCCTTCACCAGGTTAGGAAGTTTTCAGTCATTATTTTTGCAAATAGATTTTTAAATCTTAGGACTCTCTCTTCTCCTTCTGGCACCCTCATGATGTGAATGTTGGTGAGCCTGAAGTTGTCCCAGAAGCTCTCTAACTATCCTCACTATTTTGGAATTCTTCTCTTTTTGCTGTTCTGATTGTTTTCTTTTTCCTTATCTTCCAAACTACAGGCCTGATCCTCTGCTTCATCTACTCTATTGTTATGTGTTCCTCATTTCAGTTAGTGTATCCTTCATTTCTGACTGGTTCTTTTTTATGTTTTCTACCTCCATTTTTATGTTTCCTACATCTTTGTTGAAATTTTCAGTGAAATCAATGAACATCCTTATAGCCAGTGTTTTGAACTCTGCATCTGGTAGATTGCTTGTCTCTACTTTGTTGAGGTCTTTTTCTGGAATTTTGTTCTATTCTTTCATTTTCAACATGATTCTTTGTCTCCTCATTTTGGTTGCCTCCATGTATTTGTTATAGGTAGAGCTCCTACATCTCTCAGTCTTAGTGGAATGACCTTACATAGTAAGTGTCTTACAAGGCCCAGTGGTGCAGCCTCCCCACTCACTGAGCTTGGAAATCTCAGCTGGGGGCCTGGTATGGGGCTGAGACCCCTCACTCTTCAGTGTGGACCTCTTCAGCTAAGCTAGCCCTCTTGATTTTTATCTACAATACATGGGTGTGGGACCAGCTGGCTCCACATCTCAGCCCCTTTTACCATTATTGACGTGGCTTCTTCTCGATAGTCTTAGTTGTAGGACTTCTCCTCAGCTAGATTTCAGGCAGTTTTGGATCTTAGTTGTAATGCTGATGTGGTTGTGGGAGGTTCCAAGTGCCAACTTTAGCCACACTGCCATCTTGACCAGAACTCTAATATAACTCTTTTAAAAAGTTATGGAATATTCTTATGTCCAGGTCCCCTTGCTGACCTCCCAGATACCAAGGGTTCAGCAGACAGAGGTCATTCTTGCAGCTGTGACCCTGTCTGTTATTTGCCTTCTTGTAAGGGCCTCACTTTCTCTCACACACCAACAGAGACTTCCCATTTCCACAGTTCCTCTCAGACCTCGGCTGGACCTCATCTAGTATTGCATCAGAATAGAACCAAGTTACAGGGTGGGAATAACAAGTATACACAAAAATTTGAAAAAGATAGCATAAAAATGAAAATTTAGGAGTTAACTCTAATTTAATCTGTGCTGTGGATCAATCTGGAATGAAAGGCGTATAAATTGCATTCTAAGTACTTCTGATTCTCTTAATCAGGAAAACTTCAAGAAACAAATATCTCAAGATAAATTATACTAGAGAATAGTTGTTACCAAGCATCTGGCAAAATAACTAAAGAGGCTTATTCTCATTAGCAAGATTTTTAAATCTACATTTTAAAGCCAATTAAATGAACTCAGTCTTAATCTGCATGATCACTACTACTCTATTATCTATTTAAGAAGATAAAATACAAGAACCAGTGTTTCCTGGATGAACCAGAACATTTCCAGAATGATAAAACGTATTCCAGACCACTGAGTATAAAATTAGATTGCTGAATGACTGTGGCTGGCTCGGATTCTGAGGTCATGATGATTCATAACTAAAGCCAGGCTTTACTTATGAATCTTAAATTAGGTGAGATAAAAAACCTTTTGTAGTACCATGTACTATGATTTAAATTTTATCTCCTTATTCTTACCCAGAAATTTTTATTATATACCATGAAGACAGCTTGCCAGCTAAGCTGACTTTAACTGATCTCGTACTCACCCTATGAGACCAGGGAGGCATCTTCTCAGTGCCCTTAGTTCACAGTCATGGCCACGCTACTGAGTCACACCTTGTTTTACATTCTTTGTTAGTACTGTACTTCATAGGCAGTAAAAAAAAAAAAAATGACAAAGCCCACTATGTCATTTTGGGCATATGTGCATAACTAACCACAATTTTATTTCAACTCCCCTACCTCCCCCCATGGCAAAATACGTTAAAGTACACTTTCCTCATTTTAGGCCCTCTTTATAGGGCAAAAGTCTCTAAATATTTTAGTCAAGGCTACCACCATTATATCCTAAACATGTTTAGGTATAAGAAAGTATTACTATCATAGATTCTCCTGTTCTGCTAAGATTTTTCATAGATTGTGGCCCAGTGACATCTCCTGTTCCTCAGGCTTCTGAAACTTGGAATATTAATATTTTAGTAGTACAAAACTTTGATTTAAAATTTTCCCTTGTCCATGCCAAGGTCTGGGGATAGAGAACATGCTCTGCAGGACTGAGATCCTCAGAGCCCAAAGCAGAAAAAGCAAGCGCCTTCCAGATTTATCTCTTTATTTAGGTTTACCTGGAAGAAAATAAAAATCCAGGCTTTTCACATGCATAGCTTTCTTGTTTCCTCTCATTTTTCCTGTCGTCCAAAATATTCCATCCCTTTAATCTGATGGAAAATATAGATGTCAACATGTAAATACACATACACATATTGCTTATAACAATAAATAATATTTACATGAAAATTATAAGCCCCAGATTTGAATAATAAATTTATTTCATTAAACAGTCCAGGGTTAAATGCTGAGCTTTGCATTATATAAAATGGGTCAAGTGTGCTCTGAATAAGATTTTACATTAATAGAATATTAAGTGTGATCCCTAACTTCATTTTACATATCAACCTTCAATTATATTTTCTTAATTAATTTTAGCCATTTTTTGCTATGATATTTTTTTCCCGTGGAAAATACTGTATTTATGTACATAGGAATGACAGCTGCAAGCCCCTACCAAAGAATACTCCACCCCTAGGAAATAACTTAGCAGCAAACTCCTTTCTCCCTCGGCACTGTCAGTGCAGGTTGAGGTGAATGGTTGGGCTTCCTAGCTCTGGGAACCCTTTCTACGATAGACTTCCAAATAAGTCACATAAAAGGAACTATTGCCAGAACTGAAGTCCAGGGGGAGCTGAGGTGCCTGGTCATTTCTAGAGAATCTATTATGAAGGTTAAACAGGAGTGATATGGGGTCCTAAGGATTACTATGTTGAAAGCTGGCATCACGGTGGGCACCCAGTCAGAGAACTGGATGTTAGTCATGTGTTCATGGGTGGCTGCATACAGGTTGTGCATTTTCTTTGTGATTGGTGCCCCTTCTGTAGTCCAGCCCGTGATAGCAGCCTAATACGTTGCACTTACATCTTTTTCTGTGGTTATGGGTCCAGACATCAAATATTTGTCTAAAAATTATCTGTGGTTCCACAAAGGGAACAGCTGTTCCCAGGGAGGCAAGACAGATGACTTTGCTCCAATCAGATATCCTTGATTTTTTAAAAAAATAACAAGCTAGTTACAAGTATGGTGGCTCGAGAGTAACATGTTTCCAATCTTGTTATTACCCAGAAAGAGGTCCCTTTGCTGACCTTGCAGACACAAACAAGCTCAGATCCCCTTGCTGACCTCCCAGATACCAAGGGTTCAGCAGACAGAGGTCATACTTGCAGCTGTGACCTGTCTGTTATTTACCTTCTTGTAAGGGCCTCACCGTCTCTCACACACCAACAGAGACTTCCCATTTCCAGGGTTCCTCTCAGACCTTGTAGTCCAGCCCGTGATAGCAGCCTAATACGTTGCACTTACATCTTTTTCTGTGGTTATGGGTCCAGACATCAAATATTTGTCTAAAAGATTATCTGTGGTTCGACAAAGGGAACAGCCATTCCCAGGGAGGTAAGACAAGTGACTTTGCTCCAATCAGATATCCTTGATTTTTTTTTAAATAACAAGCTAGTTATAAGTATGGTGGCTCCAATCCTGTTATTACCCAGAAAGAGGTCCCTTTGCTGACCTTGAGGACACAAACAAGCTCAGGTCCCCTTGCTGACCTCCCAGATACCAAGGGTTCAGCAGACAGAGGTCATACTTGCAGCTGTGACCTGTCTGTTATTTGCCTTCTTGTAAGGGCCTCACTGTCTCTCACACACCAACAGGGACTTCCCATTTCCAGGGTTCCTCTCAGACCTCGGCTGGACCTCATCTAAAGGGTCAAAGCAGCCCAAGGTGTTGAGCAGATAAACTGCCCAGCAGGGTGTTCAATGGACCAAACTGTTGCCATTGGATTTAGGGGCTGAGCTGAGGAGAATCTGTTTTAGCTCTGTGTGCATGCACAGCTACTCACTGATGATAGCCATAAGCACAATGCACATGGCTTGGACCAGCCACCAGGTCAGTACCAGGGGGACAGGGAGCTATAGAACCAGCAGCCCATGAGCGGAAGAATTGAACAGTGACAGGGACATCCAGACTCTGCTTTCCTCACCAGATGAAGCCCAGCAAACTGGGGCACAGGTGAGGGATATGAGAAAGAAGGACACCATGGAGAGCCGGCCTATAGAGGTGGAAAGCCCAGGATCTCAGCGTGGGACGTCTGGTCTAGCAAGGGTCCGCAGCACACCAGCTGGTCCACCAGAGCCAGCCCAGAGAGACATAACAGACATTCAGCATGAGGGCAATCTGCGACAGGATCAGCAGCAGGTGCCACACTAGCTGTGGAGCTGGCCCACCCAGGCCTGAGTCAGCAACTCTGCCCCAAAGGCTCTGGGGAACCCAGTCACCCGTGACTGCCTTGAGGATCAAAGCTTCACTGGTGGCCCTGGAAACAGTCCTGACACACAGGACCATGGAGGAGAGGCCCTACTGGCCTAGAGAGGCCAAGCTCCAGTGACTTTGGCTGTCACAGTGGCTGCTAAGAAGGAAACCATATGGAATTTTAATGTGTCTTTGGGTATTTCCTTCCTGCCAATGAATTGAATGGACTGCTCCTATCATTTTAAGGAAACTGATTCATACTTCCATGTATCATCTTTTGAAGGTCTTTCTAGAATTTTAATAAATACCTTGATTCCAGTCAAATGTGACCCAATATGCTTTCTTAGGCTTGAGAAAGAGGGATGATAACTAAAAGTTTGATTATAGTAGTGGGTGGGACAAAATTCTTGGAAGAATATAGAAAATAGATTATTCAAGGTCATTATAACTGCTTTAAAGTGAGTTAAGCTGTATGTTAGGCACTAAAATAGGTGGAAAATAGAGAATTTTGAGTTGATAGCTCTATCCAAAGATAGTTTTTATTTTTTAGAAAATGTTCTAAAGAATCACCGGGCAGTGTTTTACTAATACCGGTTTGGATCACAAGGTTTCTGAGAGAGAGTTTTTAGGGGCCTGTTTTTCTAAGGAGCTTCCTGATGGTACTTACACAGCCATTCTGATTAAAAAAAGAAAAGAAAAAAGGATAGAGCAGGCATTTGGGAACCCCTAGTTAAGAAGGCTATATCTAAAAGCACTCAAGTACACTTTGAGTTTCATTCTTACATGTAAAGAGCTTGGAAATCATCACATGATCCTTTTAAGAAAAAGCTGGGAGAACTGAAAATCAATGCTATCAAGGACACTTCAGAGCCCTGAGGTTGCAGAGCCCCAACTCTGTAGAAAGAGGTGCATCCAAGATCTTCTTACCCAGAATAGAAGGCACTAGAACACTTGTGGGGTAATTTTTATGGAAGGCTTGAACGTCAACTAGTGTGAGAGGGAGAAAGTCCTCAAGACCACAGTCTTGGGAGAGTCTAATACTCCTGCGGGCTTTGCCTACAGGAATCCCACCAGCTCCTCACCATGAAGGTCCAACAAAGATGCCTTCACACTCTGGTAGGGAGAGGTGGGGAGTAATCAGTGTCCTATATGCCCACAGCATTCACCATAGCAAAGGCAAACTCTCCAGGGGAAAGGAGTTTAGCAGAGCTCAGTTCTGATCCAATCTCTGAGCCCATATAATTAGCCTTCAGATTTTAACTAAGAGGGGAAACAAAAACAGAGCTAGCAGGGCTTTGGGACACCATAGGTAGGGAAGGAAATAGGTGGCAGAGGGGGAAAAGCTGTTCCACTGGAGAAAGATATGTGAAGATCACAGCTATAAAAAACAGGTCGCTAAAATAATGAGATTTCATTAGAAGATTAGAGAATGCTCCCCCTCCTCACAATTTACTACCATGCCAAAGTGAAATACAAAGAGAAAAAATGAACGAGAAAAAATCAAATGGAGTATTGAAGGACTTTGGGACAATTTCAAAAATGTAAAATATGTATAACGAATACCAGAAGAGAAAAAGGAGAGAAAGGATCAGAAGAAACATTTGAAGTAATAATAACTGAGAAGTTTTCAAAGCTGATGACATACACCAAACAGAATAAATACTAAAAACAACACAAACATAATAACAAAACAAAAACAAAACACTACAGTGAAACATTTCATATTAAGATGAAAACAAATTTTAAAATAGGTCAGAGGAATAAAGTCATCTTACCTTTGGATGAAGACATATAAGATTCCAGTGGACTTATTAGAAAGTATGGAAGAGAAGACAGAGTGGAATGAAATATTTAAGTATATGTATTTACAGGTATTTAAAGTTTTGAAAAATGTCTATATGTATTGAAACTATCAAAAGAGAAGGAGAAATAAAAAAAATGTTCTCATACAAACAAAAAACTGAGGGAATCTTTGCTAACCAAACTTGCCCTGAAAGTCTTAGGTGTTCTAAAGGCAGAAAGAAAGAAATATAGGTCAGAAACTTAGATCAACATAAAGAGAAAGAACACAAAGAAGTAAATGAATTAAAATAAAATACTTTTTATATTTCTATTAATTGATCTTAAAGGTAACTGCTTGCAGCAAAGGGATGAAGAAAAATATATTATGCTTACACTAAGTAAATCTGAATTAACTATATCAATTCAAGGCAAGCAGACTTATGAACAAGAAGGTTACCAGGGATAAAGAGGGGCTCTATCCAACAACTACAAAATATACATTTACTTTATCCTCAAATTCACATGCAAATTCACCAATAGGGCCATAAAACATTGACAAATTTTAAAATAGACATTATACAAATTATGTTCTCAGAAAAATGGAATTAAAGTAGAGCTCAAAAACAGAAACATAACTGGAAAATCTCCAAATAATTGGGAATTAACCAGTATACTACTAATAATGTATTGTCAAGGAAAAAATCATTATATAAATTAAAATATTTTGAAGTGAATATAAAAATAGAATGAAAAAAATCTGAGATGCAGCAAGAGCCGTGGTTAAAAGAAAATTTATAGCATGAAATAAGTTGGAAACAAAGATGATATAAAATCAACAATCAAAGCTTTCACTTTAGGAACTAGAGAAATGAAAATAATTTAAGCCCAAAACAAGTGGAAACAAAGAAACAATAAAAGAGTAGAAATCAGTGAAATTTAAAACAAGAAAATGTTAAAAAATTAACATAACTCAAAAGCTAATTCTTTGAAAATTTCAGTAAAATTGATAAACTAGCTGGGCTAACAAAAGATTAATCTTAAAAAATGTTTTTAAAATATATTTGTATTTACAAAATGTTTTGAAGATAGTACAGTTTCCATATGTGTTATGCCAGCCCAGGCTCCTCTATTATTAACAGTTTTCATTAATAACAGCCATTTATTACAATTAATGAAACAATATAGACACGTTATTATTAACTTAAGTTCATGCTTATATTAATACTGTCTTATTATTATCTAGGTTCTTTTTTTGTTGTTTCATGATCCAATCCATAATACCACATTTGTTTAACAAGAACAATTAGAGATTATGCAATTGTTATATTTCTCAAATTTAATGTCCATCTCAAATTTGATGAAAAACTTATACTTTCTTAATTAACTAGAAATGAATACTAGTTTGAAGTATTCTACATATTATTTATTTAGAGATCTTTCTTAGTTTGCGACTCTGCTGGTAGATTTAGATATTTTAAGCACCCACATGTATATTTTGTTTCATCAAAAATTGCATTTTAGTTTGAAATATCAGTTGTTGTTTTTTTAAAATAAGACACTTATAACTGTGAACTCAAGCTAGCCCAGAGATTGTCCTTAGAAATTACAATTTTAGTTTATTTTGGGGAGGTAATAAGACTGAAGACTTTCAGTAAAATCCTTGCCAGGATTGCAGAGCTAGTTAGTGGCAGAGCCCAGATCTCAGGACTCTCAGTTCTGTGCTTTTTCCTCTTCACAGCATTGCTAATTTTCCATCTTTATCTCTGGTCTTGTTTCTACAGCCTTAGGTATAATTTAGAATAATTCCTCCATAACTTGTTCCTGCATAACTGGGAATAAATTAGAATAGCATTTGAATAATCTATAAATATAGAACTTTCTAAAAAATTTACAGCTGCAGAATAATTTTGAAATATAATACTTTTAAAGGTGTTTAGAAATTAAATATTTTTCAAAAATTTTACAAGTTTTCTTGGGAAAATGTATCATTTTATTTTTATGGCATCTTTTATAGTAAATCATTACAATACAGGCTTGATATTTTTATATTTGAATTATTATAAGCTATTTTAACCAAGAGATGGCCCATCTGGACTGACCTAATAGACAGTAATGGCTCATTTGTAAGTTTTATAACCTAAGGGTTTAATATTTCACTGCAAACACTCTAATAGGCTTTGGCATAAGAAAAATATATGGAAGAGTCAGATGACTTTTTATAGATTTTTAAGTAAATAACACTAATGTAAAACAATATATACTTCAGTACCAAAAGATTATGTAAATGTTGGAGTTCTTTTTCAACGAACTGCTTGAATTCCTATTACACTTTGAGCTTCTATCACAGTTCCCGTTTAAAAGAAGCTGATATGTATATGGTAAATGATTGTTGAGCATATTTGCTGAAGGGAAAGATCATTTAAGCTCCATTATTTCATGAGTTTCCATTTCTTTTAAATTACACTCATTATAACAAATGTTTCATATAAAACATCTAATAGATTGTGTCAAACATTGTTTTCATAATTAGCATATTATAGCAAAGTGTTTACTTAATTTTAAATATTCTTTTTCCAATTACTTATTCTGGGATTTTGATAGCATACTCAAAGAAAGAGTGGGCTGATAAGCACTGTCATGCTTTGATGTTTTGGAGTAATGAGTAAAATAAGACTTTTTTTTGGGGGGGAGACCAGCAGCCTGACTCTGTATCTAGTTAATTAGTACCCCTAATGCACATTCCTGTTAGCCTATAGTCTAGTCACTGCCACTTCCTTAATTATCTGGTCTTTCAAGACCTATTTACCTAAATACTCCCATTTTATTACAGAGGCTAAATCATGAACAATACAAAACCCCTGGAGGGGGTTATCAGCGCTGGCACCAGGCCAGGCCTTCAGGTGTGGTCTCACAGCCCCCATCCCAACACACAGAACTTTTTGCAAAGCCAAAGAAAGGTCCAGAAAACTAATCCCTATTTTGGGGACAAAGAAACCAAAGGGTATAAAGAGAAAGCTTCTTCCATATTGGTTGGCTCAGGATTTGGAAACAGGCTCCCCTGAGTCACGTTTCTAGTACACCTGGAAATAAATGGGTTTTTCCTGTATCTCTGAGTACTCCTGTGTGTGTATTTTCCAGTCGCCTGATAAATTCTGTAACAGGAGTTCAACTATAATTCAAAAAATATTTATCAAAATTAAGATTTCATATACCCTCTAACAGCAAATATATTATTTGATTTGTTTCATTATGATAATTTACAATATCTAACTATGGTAGAGCTACACAGAGGTGTGTGTGCATGTGTGTGTGTGTGTGTGTGTGTGTGTGTGTGTGTGTGTATTAGTTTTAAACCAATATTAGTATTGGTTTAAAAGAATACAGAATATAAAATACAGAAACTCCACATCTATTTTTACATAATTTTACAAAATTTCAAGGTATATTGTTAATTAAATAAGTCAATATACAGGCTACTGGTTATAGTGGGTTACTTTTGAGTGTATAAATTTGCATATGTATATAAATGTATATGCATATATGCTTATACACACCTAAATATTTTTGAAAGCACTATCAAGGACTGACAACAGTTTTTGCTTCTGGGAGAATAATGAGAAGCCAGGGTCAGAGTTACAGTAATGCATTCCATGCTGGATGCATTACTGTAACCAATGGACAAATATAACTAAAATATAAAAAGTATTATACACTTTAATTGCTGTCATTATTATTTAATCTATTTCATTTACCTTCAAATAAAGTATTGAGGCTTTATTTTGTTTATCTCTTTATAAATGCAAAATATATATTAAAGGCATTTCTTCCATTTTCTATTCTAGGAGAAGTGCACATCTGAACTGCCTTTGTCCTAATTGTTCTTTTCCTATTTTCACGTTAGTGGATTTAAATTTCACATTATTATGTAGCTCTGAGTTTAGACGGCCTATTTTTTCCCCCTTTGCTCTGTAAACATTTAGAAAATACAGCTGGAATTATTTCTGTAAGTGGCATTGTGATTTTCTGGACTCATTTACCTTTTGAACTTGCTTTTCTAAGAATGTTCTTATTTATTATTAGCAAAAATCAATTGTTTGAAGGTGATTTCTTTAAAAAAATAATATAAATTTTCCCCTCTGCTTACATTTAGGGAATCCTCACTCCAACTTGCCTCTCTCTTCACTCTTGGAGTGCCTTGGGTGTCTTTAATTGTTATCTATACAACTTCTACTGTATACATAACATTTTTATTCTTATTTGATTCAGTGGGAAAGTATCAGTAGCCATTTCTAAAAGACATCTTTGTTAACTTATTTATCTAAAAAGCCAGGATTGTATGAATGTTGGTTTAATAGTAGGAAAACAATTTCTTTATTCTATTTGAAGCCTTCTTCTCTCTCTCTCTCTCTCTCTCTCTCTCTCTCTCTCTCTTTATCTGTCTCCTTGATATCTGAAGGAAGATTTAGTTATGTAAGCATAATTCCTATTGAAACAGGACCTATCTAAAAAGCCAGGATTATATGAAGATGTTGGTTCAATAGTAGGAAAACAATTTCTTTGTTCTATTTGAAGCCTTCTTCTCTCTCTCTTTTTTTTTATCTGTCTCCTTGATATTTGAAGGAAGATTTAGTTATGTAAGCATAATTCCTATTGAAACAGGACTTTAATGGAACATAGGCAGGTTTAGGGAATTTTTAGAATTGGGGTCCATGAAAAAAACACAGGGCTACAGACTGGGAGAAGGTACATTTCCATAAGACAAGGAAGCCAGGTACAGTTACATTCCCATAAGACAAGGGAGCAGCAACAGGTACATTTCCATAACACAAGGAACTGGAAGTAGGCAAAAAAGGTCTATATTTAGAAAATAAAGAAGAAGAAAGAAAGCCCAGAAAGAATAGGAGGACATGAGGGAGGAGGGCCTCAGGAGTTACTATACTAGTAGTAACTAATTCCAAAGGGAATATTGACCAATCAGAGGGGATATAAGGACACGGGAACTGCAGCCTTTATAAACCATGGAAACAGGAAGTGTGTGGTTCCCTTTCCCCCTTCCCATGTAGGAGTCCTGTTCTGTGGGACTCTTTCCCTCTCCCCACGAGGGAGTCTGTACTTGTTTGTCAATAAATCTCCACCTTTGCTATACCACCTTCTGTCCATGGATTCATTCTTTGACTTCGGCGGACAAAGAATCCGGATTCCAGTCCAAAAAAAATTCCGCACTCTCTCACAATTTTTAAAAGTACAATGCCAGTATTATCAAAAGCATGATTGATCTTCTATTTCTTTCTTTCATTTTTTTTATATAGGACATCACCTTCATTATATTTTATTCCCATTACTTCTCAAGCAGACTTTCATATTTTGCATTATCTATATATTTACTATAAGGTACTTGGTTTCTTGAACATTCCTTTTTACTTTATTGAAATACTAGGATGGAGGATATTTGAAGAATAGCGTTTGTCTCATTATTAAATATAGTTCCTAACTTATATAGATAGCTAGTTTGTACCCTAACTAATATAAGAAAGTGACTTTTTGAAGCGAGGTTCTGCCTCAGCAAAGAAAAACAAAAATATGTGATGCTGGTGGCAGAATGTGTGTGTGTGTGTGTGTGTGTGTGTGTGTGTATATATA
>NW_005353920.1:321867-329414 GCF_000412655.1 Myotis brandtii
GAAATAGCACGGTGATTTTTAAAATGATAATCTATGTTTGTAATGGCAAAGAGTTACTAAATCATTGATGGCAATAATGGAGAAAAATGTATTTGCTGGGTCAGCCACTCCAGGTGAGGAGACTAGAAAGAAGACTTAGAATAAAAACCTTGTTAGGGTGTGTTGGCTTCTATGGCCCTATTTAAAAACATGTTACAAGAGGTAGTTTAACACATGAACAAAGAGGCCAGTTTGCAGTCGGAGATGAAAGGATAAAGGGTCTTCCAGATTGAAAGGCCGCTAGTTCTAACTCCAGTAATGGGACATGAGAACTAAAGTTTTAGTAAAATATCTCAGTTGGACAATGTGTAAGAAAGAAAGCAAAAAGTGGGGGCGAGGGAGGGGGCCGAGTAGGAGAGAGGAGAAGAGAGCGATCATAATTGAAGATTGAGTTGAGGTGGGGCACATGGCAGAAAAATAGTGCAGATTGGAGACCTGTGATTGGGAACAAACTTTTGGTATGGTTAGTGGTGAGTGAATGCAATACCAGTCATTTGTGAACATCTAAGTAAAGGAACCATAACTGAACTAAAAAAGTCTTTGACTTTGGGGATCTTTTCGAACTCTGTCCTCCCATTGAGAGGCGATTCAATCCCAAGGATGGTGTCAGAAACAGCAAGAGCTCTGCACAGCACTGCTGCTCTGAGTTACTCTGAGTCCATATATTCTAAATTCTCCTTGACTACGTCAAGTACCAGAGCAGGGTCCTTCTTGAACCCTGCCCACTGTACTAACTGCTGGGTCTGAGCCCCTCTGCCTGGGCTGGATCTTCTTGGACGCCCGGTCTTAGATGAAGAAACTGTTAGGTTAGGTGGCTCAGGAGGCGGCGCAAGAAATAGAGAGTCCAGTGAATCATCTGAGCCCCTCTGCCCGGGCTGGACCTTCTTGGACGCCCGGTCTTAGATGAAGAAGCCATGAGAAGTTGTGGGTGTATAAGACCAAGTCTATATTACAGGAGCCAGTGGCCATATAGCCATCAGATGAAACAGTCCTTCACAGCAATCCCATATAGGCAGCTGTACACCGGCTGGTAAATACTTATCTTTCCCACAAGCAGCATCAGTCTCTGTACCGCAGTTATTATCTGAGCAGCCGGATGCTGCCTCCACACTCACCACCTCACATCATAGCGCTACCTAAGCTCTCTGCTTCAGCAGCTTCTCTAGCCTCTGGCTCAGCAGCTTCTCCTGTCTCCCCTGCCCAGCACACTGGCTGGTCTCTGTAGCCTCACATAGTAACTGCGTCTGAGCTCCTCTCTCAGCACACTGGCTGGTTAGCATGGTAGCTAGATCTGAGCTCTCTATGAGTTCCTCACATCGTAGCAGTACCAGCTCTCAGCTCCGTCTCTCCAGCACACTGGCTAGTCAATAACATGTATCATACTCGGGCCAGTTGAGAACAATGACATTGATCATTTGGGTTATGGAAGTGCACAGTGACTGTGAGATTGTTGTGCTTGCTGTGCACCTGTACATAGTCCCTGGATGCCCTGTGTATGGTATCTTGGCCTTGAACATTCTGATTATGAGTCCCAGGTTCAGAGTGTCCTTGACCATCCGGTGCACTCTAAACAGGGTCCCCGCAGAGGGCATGCTCAAAATATTCACTTCAGATATGGCCAAGGATAATACTGGATAAGGAGGAATTTCCAGAAGTATAGAGCCAGGGATTGTGGCAAACAATGGGCAAGAGAATTTCCTCTAGAGGAAAGATTCAGGCCCTAGTAAATGTTGGTGTTCATTTTTATTGCTACAAACCTCAAAATGGGCTTTTGTTAAGAGCTTGAGTTTTAATTATGGTCAAATTTAAAAAAGTTGATTAATTTATATTTGATAAGGACAATCATTTCAAAAATGGATCAAAAACTATATATTATTATTATTATTTCTTTATCATTTGCACTCCAAAGTGCCTGTATTATCTATTACAAAGCATGCTCTTTTTCCCCTTTACACAATAATATGAATATTTTGATGCATAAACGCACACATATGCACATATATATCCATATACATTTCTCTAAGAATATAGCTGCATCTATACATGTTGAGAATTGTAACATATGTGTACAAATACATGTTGGTCTCCTTTGTATAAGGTAGCATCAGAATATTTTGTTGACTTGTCATAGTGCTAAGTATGAGGAGAAAATTATCACTAACAAATAAGATCTCTGGAAACAAAGTTGGTGATCACATATGGATAAGATGGGAATTTACCAGTGAAATGGCAATGTACAAACATATGATACTTTTTCTATACTAGATACTCTGCTTTGTGTTGAGTAATTTTACACACAATAACTGAATCAATGAGATACACATTTAAATGAGCGAATAGAGACAAAATAAATTTCTTTCACTCTTGCACTGCTGATAAGTAATTGAGTGAGATTTAAATCTAATATTCAATTGGTGCAAGAGATACTGAATTGACCTAAAATAAAGATTGTACAGGATAAAAACCACCTTCAGGAAAACCAGGTTATTCGAATCAGGTACAGAAGTTACTTAATAATCATTATTTAAGTAAAAAGTTGAAGTTATTTTTATATTTCATCTTCTTATTACTATTTTTGTAGCCTGAAATTTAGATAAAAATACTGCATACTAGCAACTATTATATTCATTTTTGAAATAAATTTACCTTTTTAAGCACCATGGGAACTGTGATTTAATATACAGTATTTTATTTTGTTTGGAAAGATACTGAGGCATATGGCTGATTGTGGTAGCTTTTAAAACCCATCTATTACTAATCTAAAATTGGAACATTGGGCAAATTGTTAAAGGGATCCTTTATAGATGATGACTGATTCTGTGAATGATTTTGTAATTCATTAGTCTAAATTTTTTAAGCACTGCCTTCTAAAACATCATCTCTAGGTCAATTATTCTTGTGTGACTTTAATGAGAATATTACACTATGTGCAATTCAAACACCAGCTAACTTAGAAAGTATTTTTAAAAATTGGCTCAACCACTGATCCAAACCAACAACTAAATTTTCTTTTCATGACTCTAAAGTGATATTTCTATTAGATGAAATAATACTTTTTTTAAAAAAAGTTAATTATCTGTATGAAGATACTGTAAAATATACGAATATATGGCAGCAATATAAATACATAATTATAAAAGGATAAATATTAAATGAATTATATATACAATGATTTTATTGCTACTTAAAAATATTATTGTACAGAAGTGAAGATATAAAACCCTATTGTTTTAAAAATATTTTATTGACATAATACATTTCTGCTAGTAGACATGAAAATTTAAATATCTGATTATATATAGTAAATTATTTCAAGTAAATTACTAATTGCATAAATTTCACTAAAATACCTAATATTCTAGCACATCAAATTAAGTTTAGAAAAAATACCTCTGCACTATAATATGTCTCTCAGCACTTCTAGTGTATTATTTTATTTTCTAATGATAATTACTTTGTCTAAAAAATCAGGTTTCTAAATTTGATAAGATAACTAAGATTTAGTTTTTAAGTAAATGTTTCCATTAAATCATTTTAAGTTTAAACACAGAATATCTAATGCTCATTGAAGACTTGAGATTATGCCTTAACATAAATTTTAGACTCAACCAAGCAACATTTGAGAAATATAATAGATGTGTATGAAGCAATAGTCATCCTATTTGCAAATTTTTTTATTTATATTTAAAAGCATTAGACCATAAAAATGTATTTGCAATTATTATTTTTTATAATTATTTTTTATTTTTTTATTGTCTAAAGTTTTACATATGTCTCCTTTTCTCCCAATTGATCCCCTCCCCCATCCCTCCCCAGTCCAGGCAAGCCCCCACCACCCCAGTGTCTGTGTCCATTGTTTATGCTAATATGCATGCATACAAGTCCTTTGGTTGCTCTCTAACCCATTTGTCTCTAGATCGATCTATTCATGTTCATCAAATTATGTTGATCATTATATGCCACATATGAGTTAGATCATGTGATATTTATCTTTCTCTACTGGCTTATTTCACTTAGCATAATGCTCTCCAGTTCCATCCATGCTATTGCAAATGGTAAAAGTTCCTTCTTTTTAAAAGCGGCATAGTAATATTGTTGGGAAATAATGTACTTTCTAAGAAAACACTGTCAAAATAAAGTAAAAGTGATGATGATGCTAATAATGACATAGGAGTAAGTAGGGAGGTTGTCTGAGTATAACTCATTAGGTTTTGCTATGATAGCGCTAATTAACAAATTCCCTTGAAATCCAGTGGGTTTTAACAACTGACATTTGATAATTGTTTTAGATCTCTGCATTTTTGACTGTTTCTTTACTTAGCTATACTGTGATTTGTTAGGATTATTTCTCCTAGTTTCAGCTGGGATAGGCGTTAAGCTGAGTGTTAGGATTGTCTGTCTGATGTATCTCCCCACTTTGGTAAACAAACTGAAGGAGCACCTCTCATCTGGGTCATGGGGCTTTCATGAAAGAAGGAAAGAATGAAAAAGGAGAAATAGAAACATGAAACGACTCTATTTCTGCTCAGAACTAGCCCACATCACTCCAGATCAAGGGAGTTCTGTGCCCTCATTAGGAACCTATCTACCCCAAGTTATTGCCGGGAACAGTTTTGTCAAATTTTGTTATGTTATTATACACTAGAGGCCTGGTGCATGAAATTTGTGCACTGGGGGTGGGGATGTCCCTCAGCCCAGCCTGCACTCTCCAATCTGGGACATCCCTCTCACAATCCGGGACTGCTTGCTCCCAACTGCTCACCTGCCTGCTAGCCTGATAACCCCCTAACCCAGGGGTGGGCAAACTTTCTGACTCGAGGGCCACAATGGGTTCTTAAACTGGACCGGAGGGCCGGAACAAAAGCATGGATGGAGTGTTTGTGTGAACTAATATAAATTCAAAGTAAACATCATTACATAAAAGGGTACGGTCTTTTTTTTTTTTTTTTTAGTTTTATTCATTTCAAACGGGCCCGGCCCACGGGCCGTAGTTTGCCCACGGCTGCCCTAACCACTCCCCTGACAGCCTAATCAATACCTAGCTGCTCCCCTGCTGGCCTGGTCTCCCCCAACTGCCCTCCCCTGCATGCCTGGTTGCCCCCAACTGCCATTCCCTGCTGGCCTGATTACCCACAACTGCCCTCCCCTGCCAACCATCTTGTGGCTGTGAGCGCCGCCATCTTTGAGGGTGGGGCAGTCAATTAACATATTCCCTCCTTATTGGCTGTGGGCACTGCCATCTTTGGGATAGTGTGGGAGTCAATTAGCATATTCCCTCATTATTAGATAGGATGGGTTGAAAACTTTTTTTTTTAATATATATTTTATTGATTTTTCTTTACAGAGAGGAAGGGAGAGAGATAGAGAGTTAGAAACATCGATGAGAAACATCGATCAGCTGCCTCCTGCATATCTCTTACTGGGGACGTGCCCGCAACCCAGGTACATGCCCTTGACCAGAATAGAACCTGGGATCCTTCAGTCCGCAGGCCGACGCTCTATCCACTGAGCCAAACCGGTTTCGGTGGGTTGAGAACTTTTTATCAACAGAAAAAGTCTAGTGGCTGACCACCATGTATCTCCAACGTCAGTGCCACATACTTTAGGTTTTGTTCCACAGCTGGTAACAATTTCTGTATTAGTCTGGTTTTGTTATAATTATACATAACATTCAACTGACAACTTAGACATTTATAATAGCTTATATTTATATTTTGCTTCAATTTCTAACAGTTTGTTGTTGTAGATCTCTACTGGGCTTCTCTCTGCTGGACTCTGCTGGACTTGGATATAGGTTGCAAATTAGGTAAAACTTTGCTCCACATGCTTCCTTGTTATGGGAACCAGGATGGAGGAGCATATCTTATATGAGACATGTTCTCATGGTAGAAGACAAAAAAATAAACACGGAGTTGGGAATGAAAATACACACAGCCTCCAAAAACCTCTGCTTGGTACTGGCAAACTGTTCTGTCTGCATTTTACTAGTCAGAAAAAATTATCTGGCCCCGGCAAAAATTAGTGAAAAAGTAGATTCGCATCCCTCCTACACACACACATTAAGTCATGGCAATAGGAAAGATGAAAAGAAGAATCATGAATAAATAATACAATCTACACACTGAATAAACTAGATAAATACCCTTGCATTTTTATGCCGATGCCATTAGTCTATTTCATTTAAAACAATAAGTATGACTGCAAAATTATTTCACTAATTTAGATGACTAATCAAGTTGACTCATGCTGGCTTTCCGTTTTATAAAATTAGTGCTATGCATGTAGTCTTGTACACAAATCAACAAACCATAAATTTTAAACATAGTTTTTAGTCTCCACATAATATAACAATGCAAAAAAGCTTGTTGTTTCTGAAACTTAGAGCTTAGAAATCATTATTATATAATGATTATATTTATAGTGATACGTATTAAAATGTATGACAATACAAAGTTCAGGTAAATGTTTATAGCAATGTTCCTTGAGTGGCTGATCAGTTTCTCCAACTGTATAATGTAATGTGTTGGAAGATAAAATTACTGATATTTTCAGCTCTTTAAGAGGTAGTAATAGGAGATTTGGGGATTTTATTTATTATGTTATTAATGTATACATAAGTTCACTGAAAAATGAAGCTATCTTTGCCTACATAGAAGTGTCATTGATTTTACCACCAGGGAAGAATGTGTGAAGTAATTTCACTTTTTATATTTCAGCTTTTGCAAAAATCTAGCAATGTTAGGAATCAAAGTAATTCTGAATAATTCTGAAATGAATCTATGCTCAAGAAGTTAGAGATGTCTACATAAGAAGTTTTTCTAAATTAATTGCTTTACATCAATTTTTTGTGTGTCATAAATTAGATTTGATTTTGTCAGAAACTAAAATCCTTGTTCATAAGAGCAGCTCAACAACACTTATTAAGCAAACACAATGGGGATAAATACTATACTTACTGCCTTTTTAAAAAATATATTTTACTGATTTCTGATTAGCCAATGAAAAGGGTAGCGGTCGTACGCCAATTACCATGTTTCTCTTTTATTAGTGTAGATGTTATTAATGTATACATAAGTTCACTGAAAAATGAAGCTATCTTTGCCTACACACAAGTGTCATTGATTTTACCACCAGGGAAGAATGTGTGAAGTAATTTCACTTTTTATATTTCAGCTTTTGCAAAAATCTAGCAATGTTAGGAATCAAAGTAATTCTGAATAATTCTGAAATGAATCTATGCTCAAGAAGTTAGAGATGTCTACATAAGAAGTTTTTCTAAATTAATTGCTTTACATCAATTTTTTGTGTGTCATAAATTAGATTTGATTTTGTCAGAAACTAAAATCCTTGTTCATAAGAGCAGCTCAACAACACTTATTAAGCAAACACAATGGGGATAAATACTATACTTACTGCCTTTTTAAAAAATATATTTTACTGATTTTTTATAAAGAGGAAGGGAGAGAGATAGAGAGCCAGAAACATCGATGAGAGAGAAACATCGATCA
>NW_005353920.1:329530-330182 GCF_000412655.1 Myotis brandtii
GTTAGGGCAATACTTACTGTCTTTTAAATATATACCAATCTTAAGAATTCTAAAATTACATAGAATATTTTTATACCTATTAGTGACTAAGCCCTAACCATTTATTTAGGGAAGAGTTAAATTAGTGATCCTCCAAAATGTGCTGTTACTTCTTTCTGATAATGTGAGTGGACTATAGCTCCCGTTTCCCTTGCAGTAAGATGTGACTAAGTAATTGTTGATGGAAGATGAGCAGAAGCGATGTTTTCTACTTCTGCATTTATTCCTCAAGACAGCGACCTTCTCCTTTCCACGGACAGAATAGTTAGACGCATGCTGATTCAGCATTAATACGTGAAAATGGGATGTGGCTACAACATGATATAAGATCTCTGAGTCTCTGAAAGCTCATGTAGAACAGCGTTGTCTTGTAAACATTAACTATTAACTTAGAGCTATTACATAAAAGTGAAATGAATTGTCCGTATTTCTCAAACACTGTACTACGGGGTTTACATTAACACTGGTGAATCCATTATGATCACTTAATTTAGCAACACGGTATGGTAATTTTGATAGTACCTTCTTATAATAACACTAGGGGCCCGGTGCACGAAATTCGTGCACGGGGAAGGAGGGGTCCCTCAGCCCGATCTGCATTTCATCATATGGG